>NC_068364.1:46735702-46738202 GCF_020536995.1 Dreissena polymorpha | reverse complement strand
AGTAGCAGTAGCAGCAGCATCAGTAGCAACAGTAGCAGCAGTAGCAGTAGCAGCAGCAGTATCAGCAGTAGCGGCAGTAGCAGCAGCAGTAGCAGTATAAGTAGTTGTAGTAGTAGTAAAAGCTGCAGTAGAAGCAGAAGCAGCAGTAGCAGCAGCAGCAGTAGCTGCAGCAGCAGTAGCTGCAGCAGCAGTGGCATAGTAGTAGTTGTTGTTGTAGTATTAGTAGTTGCAGCAGAAGCAGAAGCAGCATTAGAAGCAGTATCAGTATCAGCAGCATCAGTAGCAGCAGCAGCAATGGCCGTAGTAGTAGTTGTTGTAGTAGTAGTAGCTGCAGTAGAATCAGTAGCAGCATTAGCAGCAGCATCAGTATCAGCAGGAGTAGCAGCAGCAGCAGTAGCAGCAGTAGCAGCAGCAGCAGTAGCAGAAGAAGCAGTAGCAGCAGTAGCAGCAGAAGCAGCAGTAGCGCAGTAGCAGCAGTAGCAGCAGTAGCAGCAGTAGCAGCAGTAGCATCAGAAACAGCAGTAGCTGCAGTAGCAGCAGTAGCAGCAGTAGCAGCAGTAGCAGCAGTAGCAGCAGTAGCAGCAGTAGCAGCAGTAGCAGCAGTAGCAGCAGTAGCAGCAGTAGCAGTAGTAACAGTATGAGTAGTTGTTTTAGTAGTATCAGTAGTAGCTGCAGTAGAAGCAATAAGAGCAGCATCAGTAGCAACAGTAGCAGCAGTAACAGTAGCAGTATCAGCAGTAGCGGCAGTAGCAGCAGCAGCTATTGCTGCTAGTTGTTGTAGTAGTAGTAGCTGCAGTAGAAGCAGAAGCAGCAGTAGCAGCAGCATCAGTAGCAGCAGCATCAGTAGCAGCAGCAGCAGTGGCATTAGTAGTAGTTGTTGTTGTAGTAGTAGTAGCTGCAGCAGAAGCAGAAGAAGCAGTAGCAGCAGCATCAGTAGCAGCAGCCTCAGTAGCAGCAGCAGCAGTAGCAGTAGTAATAGTTGTAGTAGTAGTAGTAGTAGCTGCAGTAGAAGCAGCAGCATTATTAGCAGCAGCATCAGTATCAGCAGCAGGAGTAGCAATTTATATTAATTAGTATTAGTAATAGTTGTTGTAGTAATAGTTGTTGTAGTAGTAGCAGCAGAAGCAGCAGTAGCAGCAGCAGTAGCAGCTGCAGTTCCAGCAGTAGCAGCAGTAGCAGCAGTAACAGCAGTAGTAATAGTAGCAGTAGTAGCAGCAGTAGCAGGAGTAGCTGCAGTAGCAGTAGTAGCAGTAGTAGCAGCAATAGAAGAAGTAGTAGTATTAGCAGTAGTAGTGGTAGTAGTAGTAGCAGCAGCAGTAGCAAATAACTGCAAAAACATTGCATGCTATGCATTTTCAAGATTTTTCATCAAGAGTCAATAACATGAACTGGTATTGTTATCTCTTTTAGGTATTATCTGCCTATGGCAATGTTGAGTGCGAGCTGCACATCGTAATTATGATATTGGTTCTTATTCCATGAACAATGAAATCAAAGCACAATGCTCTATAATCTGTAGATTATGTAACTTTTTCAATTGTTTATCAGTCTGTTAACAACCATTTATTGCCTTACATATAGATGATACAAGTGTTGTTTATTCATAGATAAATAGTTGATGGAACTTAGAAATAATTTGATGTGGAACTTTTTTTGAAAATTGGGAACCTTGATTCTGAATTTTGTCAAACATAGTGTTGTTCCGTAGATATAGGGTATCATGTTTTGCGTTCATTATGTTATGAATTTTGTTGTTCTTCTGGTTTAAAATATATAAATAAATCACATGAAGAAAAGAGAAGCTTGTTGTTAAAATTTTAAATATTATAATATAATTATATAACACAGCAAAACATAACTGCAAGAATGTTGGGTGGACACATTATTAAAATAAAGTATCGTTCAACCCAGTACAATAAAATATGCATAATTTAAAATGGAAAAATCATAAATTATAACATATAACTGTGTCATGAATCAAAAGTAAAGAGCATTTAGACGGCTATTATCTAATTAATGCATGCGCCTAAATTGTTTTACCAAATTGCATGTTCAGTCCACACTAATCAGGGAGATACTTTCCGCTTTTGTCGTATTTTTCTATGAGCGAAAATCCAGTTGTGGCAGAAAGTATCGCACCTGATAAGCCTGTGCGGACTACACAGCCTAATCTGGGACAACACTATGTACATGCATTAAAATCTCTTTTTACAGAGCGAGCCTCAAGTATTTATTAAATGATTAATAAAGTCTTCTTACATGAAATCTCTCAGTAAAACATGATTTTGTGATAGCAGGCGCAGGAAAATTAGTTGAACTTGAAGTAAAATTATTCAGGAAATGTACATGAAGTTCCAAGCTTAACGAAACAGCACTGTAATTTCAATCAATTTATCGAATAAATGTCTTGTTGCTCGAAAGTGTGCACGAAAATCGTCGATATTTTCTGGTAGTCCCGTGTAATTTGGTATTGTAGGATGTTCTTGTTTTGAGAGAGTAT
>NC_068364.1:46723202-46730702 GCF_020536995.1 Dreissena polymorpha | reverse complement strand
TCGTTTCGGGCTGTGCATTCAGAAAAAAGACAACACTCCAAAATATTTACATTAACGTTGCACGTTCACATGTACAGTTGCACAAGGCTTTCGAAAAATTCGTTTAGACTATCATCAATAATTCCATCGTCCCATCTATAAATTCATTTAGCATTTCCTCTATTAATTGTTCAATCAATCGATCCATCGATCCATCCATCGATCAATTCAGCGATCGATCAATTTATATATTAATCGATCCACCCATCTATCCATCCATCCATCAATTAATCCAACCATAAATCCATCCTTCCGTCCGTCCGTCCGCCCGTCCATCTGTCCGTCCGTCTGTCCGTCCTGCCATCCATCCATTCATCTATCCCCCTATCCATCCATCCATACATCAATCAATCAATCAATCAATCAATCAATCAATCAATCAATCAATCAATCAATCAATCAATAAATCAATCAATGCACGAATAAATCCATTTGATCCAGACATCAATAACGGACTTAAATGCCATTCATTAACTTATCTTTAACTGGTACTCTGCAGGTATCATGCATTTATTTGGCAAAATTTATCAATTTACATAGACAATTGATGTAGTTTTTATGTTGTGCTTTTCGCTCGCCTGTGATTTAAAAATAAATAAAACAAAATTTAATTATTTTTTTTGCTCGATCGTTCCATTTGTTCGAGGCAAAAATCAGTAGAACAAATCTTCAATTGGTTGTGGCCTAATGAGAAATCGTTACAAAACGAAAGCGTCAATAATTTACTAATCATTTAATAATGGAATACAACTCTTTCGCCATTGAATATAAGCGTGGCATGCAATTCTCTCCCTAGATACGTTAGAATATAATTGGTAATTTTTGGACTGCATTTTTGCACAATTGCAAAAGGTAATGAGATGTTTATAAAAAAAAATACTAACTTAAGCTCCATAGGTAGATTGCTCATGGCAAAAATGAAATGAAATATCACATATTTAAAAATATATGTATTCATTAACAATAAAATTATGTCAAAACTAGTATTAATAATGCTTCAACAAACGTATATAAATACGATGTTTACATTAAAATACCAAATGGATCATGCAATATCCCTTGTTCGCAGCTACCTTCTTGCTTTCTAGATATTAATATACAGACTGTAGCAACAATAGTAAGGCGGAATGGTCGGACGAAATATAGCATCCTTACTGAAATCACGTGCCTGGTCAGACCCATTCGAGACACCGCCAGGGGAAGAGAATGGATTATCATTGCTCTTAATACTATTAAGCAGCTAGTTATACAAACCGTATTATCATAATAATCACCATCATCGTGACGCTGACGACATCGACTATAAAGCACGGTTTAACCGAAGGGATAAAATGAGGTTAATGTGCATATTTTTTAGCAAAGTTTGTCTTCTTTTAAAAACACAACAAATGCATATTACTCGATAAAATTACGCCTCATTAAAGTTGAAAAAGGTCATATTAAGAATAATCGATTAATGCAGTGATTGATTTGTAAGCTTTTTTTAAACCAGTTCGAGCACAATTATGGATATGAACATTAAACGTTTGTATGTTTACAAACCGTCAATGTAGTATTATCTAGATCTTTGTGACTGATCAACCGTTAGTTTACCAAATGTGATCACTAAGCGTTTTTGTCTACTCGTCTTTGCAAGTAACATACGTGTATCATAATTGCCATTTTGATTTATTAAATATGTTTCTTTAGTCTTTAGACACGGTCGTGCCTGACAATATTTTGTATTATGAATATCTAAAAAAAATGTTTTTATCCCATTTTCACTGCGACATTGACGGTATAACACGTTGTGAAATATACTTGCTTGTATTCAACACTGTGGAATATACCTGTCGCGTGCACGGACTACTTTTCAAATGACGTCATGCGATATGCGCTAAAATTAGGTCGATATTGTTTGGTTCATTGATCGAATTTTAAGGTCACCCATTGGAAGAAAATGTGCATATTTTGCAGAAAAAAATATATTTATGACATATTCACCAAAAGAAATGTTGAAATAAAATATAAAATTACACGATTTTTGTTTTGTTATTTTTTATTTATTTTTACTTTACCACTGAATGATTTTTCATAAGAATCAAAGTCGACAAAACTTAAGCTTCAAAATTATACGACCTTCAACCTTTAAATCTAGTCATATGACATAATTTTTCGCCATCCGTATAATGAATTAGCTGATTGATGGCGTCATAAAATGACATACGTATTGCGTCATTTTCCCCATTTTTTGACGATTTATTATAAACGCGACTTATTTCACATGTTTTCTACATGTACTGTATGTCGACATATCTGAATTGTCAATTGATCACATTTTCCTTATTTCGTGTAATGTGCATTGTTTATAACCAATGCATATACTTTTGACATTTAACTTAAAAATTAAGAATGTGCAACAAGCCATACACATATCGCACAATTCATGAATAATCTGCTATGTTTTCTTTCCTATTTAATTCACGTTAGGCATAGAGCTGTGTAAAGTATAAGATGGTAAAAATAGCACCACACTGGAATTGGGAACGTCCCATTTTGTACACGGGTATTTTCTACTCATTTATCTGTTGTGTACTGGAATGTTTTCCATTCTTTGTGTATTTATATATTGAATTATTTTCTCGTACAAAAAGGGCATTTACCATAGATAAATAAAATATTGTGCAAGTTTAAACATAATTATGTTTGTATGCAGAAATCTGCAAATGCAACCGAGTTTACCAACGGCTATTATTAGATAAACTGCTCCGGTTCGCAGTAATGTAGAGTACATGACGTAGCGTGTGACGAAGAAGAAAGTTTATTGAGTTAATAAACTCATTTGAATAAAGTGATAGAATGGCATAAGGGTATTTATTTACCTATGCTAACATAATTATTAAAGACCCTAGATGCAAAATCGTCAATTATTGAGTTAAATGGATTATTAGATGGATTTTAAAGGATAATTAAAGGTAAGATACTAGTTCTTACGTGTTTGATTTTTTTTTGTACTTTTGTCGTTCCCTGTTCTCGGGGAAATGATTTTAACATGGGCGCCATTGATGCATCGGATCACACACGGCATACCCATAACATTATATAAAAACACGTTCTGCGCGTCCTTAAATACTGTAGTATTGACAGACCTGTACAAAGTCGCGCCAGTCAAAAATCATAAAAAGCGACATTTAAAGTTATGGTAGCCAGAACTAGGTCGGCGATGGTGTACATGTATGTTGACATCGACAGCATTTTGTCAGGAGCAATCGCCGCCATATTGGATTTTGATCATTTTCTTTCGAAAATAAAATGAATTATAGTAAAGTAAAATCTTCTTTTCGCGGTCGTAATGTGTTAAAATTCGCATACTGCGTATAATTGATTCGAGGCATATGGTGATATTTTTACTTGTTTTACAGTTTGTGTGTGAATTTTTTAACGACTCTTTTGCGTACCAGAACAAATACATGTATATCACTACGCATGGTTACATTTGTTAGATTTTAAGCGATTATATGACTGAATTAAAATTATTGTTAAGGTTATTAGATCTTTTTATGTTAAATGTCACGTTGAAAAAATCAAATGGGATAAATAGAATACTAGGATTAGCGTTGAATACAGAGAAGTTTATGTTGCTCGGCTCGAACACCGAAAGCGCTCGCCAAGGCTCGCACTTCCAGCGTTCTAAGCCTCGCAACATAAACTTCTCTGTATTCAACGCTAACCTAGTATTCTCTATATATTCATGCGCGATTATCCGCAAACAGAACATTTCATTCTATAATAATGTTCGACTACATCCTTACTACCTTAGTTCTGAACGAAATGGATAGTATAAGGGGATATGTTGCTATGAATGTTGTCACCGATAATTCCGAAAAAACCTACACTAATTACAAGTATTAATAATAGTGCATCAAAAAGTAAACTGGATAACATACCACCTAAAAAACAACAGTCACTCCAGAATTTACCCCTTATTGAATTGAAACAATCAATATAGTTTACAGCATTGCATATTAAATATAACAGCTCCTTAGTTTTAAACGAAAGATAAATACTTTGCATTAGATATTAAACATCTTGTCTCCCTTTATAATGTGCACACACTACCCGTTGGCATCAATAAACAAACATGCGACTGAGATAAAAGCCATTTCAAAACGTATTTTAAGAATTGATTTGCTACTTCTCAAATAGTCCAGATATGCAACGGATGTCTTTAGATTAACAGCAATATGACCGTCAAAGGAGTTATTGAAATGGTATTTTAATAAACGTTATGTATTGTTTTAACAAAAAAAATATTAACATATTAACTCACAAACTTACACTATTGTGAAATTTGTGAAAAAGTATATCTTTCCTTAATACAGTGCAAATCATGTTGGCTAAAACTACGTTTATTGCCATGTACTTTTGCAAACTGTGCATAACTTAAATAATTTGCTGAGATGTAGGGTTAACTATATATCACCCCATTTTCTCTAATATTCAAATTGAGCATAAAGAGAACATCGATGGGATGTAGGGTTTACTATATATTACCCCATATTATTTAATATTCAAACTTAGCATACAGAGAACATCGATGAGATGTAGGTCTAACTAAATATCACCCCACATTATTTAATATTCAAATTTAGCATAAAGAACACATCGATCCCAGGGCCTCTCGAATCAAAGCCTTCTCACTCACACTACACCATTAAGGCATGTGAATATGCAAAGCAGAATAAACACTATGACGGTAAAATCGTCGTTGCTACATCTTCGATGAAAAGCATTGCACACGTTTTATAATGGTTACGGTTGCGATTGATGATTGGCGAAGAAAGAACACACATTTATTTAAAAATCAATTGCCAAACCGTGAACGATACCCCTGAAAGGGATTCATAGCAAGACCTTTAATGAACAATTAAGTTTGTATAACTTTCTTGAATAACTGTGAATCGCGTTAAAGATGGGATCAATACAGCTAATGAAAGATACAACCGTGCTAATGGACGCTACTGTTGACTGTTGATACCGTTTATATCATGATTTACTAAAGGGAAAACTTTGCACAAATTTATTTCCAAATACCTCCATTATTTCGACTACAATATGAGATTCAACGCGATTTTTAAGGTTGAAATAAAGAAAGTAATACAATTCGTAACTTCAACACACAGTTTTATTGTCATAACACATCAACTTCAAACCAAGCGCATGACGAAAGTCAAAGTTTAGACGGAAAGAGGCCGCCAAAGGTCACATCCAAGAAGACATTCATACTGGAACCCCTTACCGAATAAACGTATCACATGTGTTAATGATACAACATATAAATAAAAATGCATGGTATATAAAAAACAGCAACATAGGAACATATTTCGAGGGGAATCAACGCGACGAAGCCAAAGTTATTTCCCGTTTCCAAATTCCTTAAAAACTATAAACTATTAAAGTATATAACCCATACACGTACACATGTTCTTTATTTTGATGTTAAACTATTTGCTTAACAAGGCGGTCTACACACCTGCTATAAATAATAATATAACGTGCTTATACGTAAGAAACAAAAATATGTGTGACCCATATCTTTATATGGTGTTCGTAAATGTCAATATCACAGCATTCAACGACAATCAGCGTTCTCCCCCCTTCCAAGCGCCACCTTAAGTGGAAACGGCAATGACCACCGCAACCAAAGTGAGCCCCAGTGTCGCCGCCAATGCAGAGCACCCGCATGTGCCCACGGTGATCAAAACTGTGGTAGATCCAGCGTCAGCAACTGCTCCGGATTCCGTCGCCAACAGCACCATCGTGTATTTCTCGGTGGTTTTCTGAGACAGCGTCTTTCCGGTTGCTACCTTTAGCACGCCGGTAGCATTGAAGGTGAAATCGCTGTTGATATTACCGGCTAGAAAAAAATAACTACAATATTACAGCCGGAAATCACTGACTCAACTTCCCCCTACACCATTATTGACAACTATGATGCAGAATAATACTGAATACAGCTACATTAACACTTATAATAAAACTTAAATTTATTACCTTAATAGCTTTTGAAGTGAAATATTTAAACCGTGAAGATTGAGAGACGTAAACAAATGGGTTATGTGATATGACTCAGGAATTTGAAAGTTTCTACTGAATATTGTTATGCAGTGCGATTCTCCTTAATGTATTCTCTAATCTAACCATGACCTTTAAAGACAAAAGCTAAAACGCTTATGAGTTCAGTAGCTATGAAAACCCAATTTGAAATCGATCGACGGACATACGATAATCCCTTCTGGCAACTGCAGTACAGATGTTGAGCGAATTACTTTGACCATAATTGAAACAAACACTGAAATAAAATTACTGAGAATGTATATACATTATTAGAAAATCATTGAGTACATTTTGAGTATGCACGTTTTAAATCAAACAACTGAATTCAAATTTACATGTAATTGCGTAGGTCACAGTTGTGCTAGCGGTATTGTCCATCACGATGTATGTCCCAACGGTCGTGTCTGAAAACAATAAGATAATGACTTAGTAAGTTAATGAGAACAGCTGTTGATTACACGTGCCAAAAAAACAAAGTGCTGTAGCAGAAAATAAACCTTATAATCGCGGGTGGTCCCTTATGCATGGCAAGGTAAACAGCCGTGTTTCACGAAATCCCACGAAATGATGTATTGGGTATTTGGTAGTATTTTTTTCTAAACACGATGGTAATCAGAATCTGATGTGCGCCATAATAAATCATCTGTCTGTGAAATAAGCCACATGCTAGGGGGTATCATCTGATTTCGATAATCTTTAAATGAAATAGGTGCATCCATTATAATAATCACTTTCCTCGAAAAGCTTTTGCCCACTTGTCTGGACATAATAATAAATACAAAGACACAATCTATTAAACCATTTTTAGTGCCAAATGATAAAAGAAACTGCATAGCTGCGATTTAACAAATTGTGCATGTTGTACTCCAATATATATATTCCTAAGGAAAGCTTATACAAGATCGTGTACCATTGTGTAAATTGTTTACAAATTCCTACCTGCGGTCGCTCCGCAAGTCATGTTAACGTCGTACTTGGTCTGTCCGAACTCGAGGACGTTTTTGATGCTGACCGTCAGAGTTGCGGTCCCGGTAGCCCCGGTTGCGCCGGTTTCCGATGCACTGTAAAATAAAAACAAACTATTATTCTATCATGACTATGTTTAAGCTTAGTACATGTTTTTACGATCTGTGATGGATTGAAGCAATCGGTAACAGCAGGTCAAACAAATGCATATGGATAATTATCATTTTCTGGAAATCGTCACTTTTGAAAAATACGTGACTTCAAACATAAAATGATTTAACTTGTTTGTATGCCGTAATATTTATGAATATTTCTATCATCACAAATACATTTTATTACGATTCTCGATTAAACAAACACGTGATATACTAGTATACGTTAATAACAAGTACGAATTGT
>NC_068364.1:46713202-46718202 GCF_020536995.1 Dreissena polymorpha | reverse complement strand
GAGTGATGACAACTATAGCGACAACGAAGACGACCAAATCGATGGTCGATCATTAACGGCCACCGGAAAAACTTTGCGAAACCGAAATTTCGCAAACTTAAGTACCCTTTTTCTTGAAGGTTTGCTTATTTGTGATAAAGTATAAGATAAAAGTCTAACTTGTGATTAATAATTGGTTATTTTTGCTTGTTAAATGCGTTTTCTTCACTATGAACTCTATTTGCAAAGTTGGGGTTCCCATGGGATTTTTGTAATATCCCATGGGATTTTTCATTATCCCATGGGAATTTTGGTTTCTCCCATGGGTTTTTTCTCCAGCTTTTTTATGGGAGAACAAATCCCATGGGATTTTCAAAAACATAAAACACGTTCGTTTGTGCTTAGTTATCGATTTTAAGCATTGTTAAAGCATTTGTGCTTATTTTCGTTCAATTTACTTTGATAGAAAAAAAATCCCATTTTTTTATGGGAAAAAAAATCCCATGGGATTTTTTTCTGATTTTTAGAGATTTATTCATGTGACCTTCAGAAACACTACCTTTTAACAAATGATGAGCATTTCTCGCGATTTCAACGCGTTAAATCGTGTTTTAAAATAATAAAAAAATCCCATGGGATTTTTTTTCCCATGGGATTTTTTTTGTCCCATGGGATTTTTTCCCATGGGATTTTTTTTCCAATGGGATTTTTTTAAGGTATAAGTTTCTAAAAGCTATATAATAATAATAATTATAATAATAATAATAATAATAATAATAAAAATAATAATATTAATAATCGTGCTCAATATGATGAATTTGTACTTTTAAGCGACTAACATTTTTATTCGAGCCGATCGTCGAGTCCGAATGGTGAGTATAAGAGCAATTTACCAGTACAAATAAATCTCACTTGTGAAGAGAACGCTACCGTACTATAAAATAATCTTGATAATAAGTCATATCATTTCTCGACAGAAAATGAAAACAGTATCCATATTGATGTCAGCAATGTCTCCTGCTATGATAAATATTGACAAAATGAAAAACCTTGACAATAATTCCGTGTCGAATACGCATTAGATTATAGCAATCAAATTCATATAAGCATTGATAAGATAATATGCGAAAATGGGTCTTACGTCAAATACGGCAAGCGTAGCTCCATTCCATAATGTCCGGTATTAAGTCACGTCAAGTTTCGTGGTCGAATTATAGCATAATAATCATTTTCACATTACGCGAATCATATGAGTTTCCCTACATATATTGTGTTAAAATTTATGTTACACTAATGTGCGATGATGAAAAGGGGATTTCGGTAATTCTACATTCGCCCGCCTAGTACCGAAATCCCCATATTTACGCCTTAAAGGGTCAATAGGTCATCGGTATGAATGGTTTTTGACTTCACATGAATGTTAAGGTGCAAAAAAAATGATATTAATTTTAATTATTAAGCACTCTTGACAGCATTAAGTTGCCTCTCAGTGGGGATTTCGGTAATTCTACACTAGAACTTAAACGCGCGCCGGTACCGAAATCCTGCTGTACAAACCTTCAAGTGTCAACACAATTATTATAGTGTTTTTTTTCATTAGCAACCAGTGACATGTATTATCTCCCATTCGGTTACTTCTTTTGGAATATAATTAGCGGGGATTTCGGTACTGCTACATTCGTACGCCCAGAGCCGAAATCACCCATGTTTACGCCAATCCCCTATATTACGCCTTAAAGGGTCTATATGTCATTATGTTTGGGTTTTGGCTTTGCATTAATGTTGATTTGTACACAATCATATTAGTGTTAATCATTTAAACACTCTTATCAGAATATTTTTTCCATTATTAAATAGTTTATTAATGTGAAAAATGTGTAAACGAATGTAAAAAAGGTAAAATGTACGTTTAAAACATTGGTTACACAAAAGAATATGTAAATATAACATGACATAGTAATAATAAGTCTTCAGAAAGTATTTACCAAACAAATCTGATGAAACAAATGATATCGTACTACCTTATTTACAATATGCTATACACTTTTGCAATTTAGTTATCAATGTTTAATCAAAGCATAAATCAGGATAATATGTTGCCTCTTAGCGGGGATTTCGGTAATTCTTAACAAGCACATAAACCCGCGCCGGTACCGAAATCCCCGCTGTACAAACCTTCAAGTGTAAATAAAATACTGATTTAGGTTTAAATAAAGGGAACAATAGTATTTTTGGCCACCAAAAAGCACTTCCGCGTCAACAAAACGATTGAAATTATGTCAGAAACCCAGCTTTTCATTGTATATATTGCAATACACCATCGGCCGCCGAGAGCGGAATACTGCGCTTGGCCGCTTAACAATGTGGATTGCATCAAATTAAATGTCAATTTTCGATTTTATTACACAAATAAACACTGCCTTTTTATAAATATGTCAAGCACGTACACTTAACAAAAAAAATCGATATATCTTTATGTAATGTAGAAAAGTAAAGCGCTTTATATATAACAATGTTTTATAATGTCTCTCTGGTTGAGAAAAAAAAACTAAACAAAACCATGTGGAACATATATGTTTTCATAATTAAAAAAAATATTTAATGATGCACGTGATGTTTTATAATTGATATAAGTTCACGTGTCATTGAACGAGTTAAGGGAGAGATGCGAATTAAATTACACATAATTAAAAAATGATACTATACTGTCAGCTTGATTTATAAATTGTGTTCCATCGCGCCAATATATTCATTGTTCCATGAAATTGTGTATAAAAGCAAAACGATTGAAATTATGTCAGAAATCCTGCTTTTCACATGAAATGATCTTTAACACTTTATTTATTCCAATCAGGTAAATAACAAATACAATAATAGGGGAAGTCTATACTGTGTATTAGAAACTTGTTGTGGTGATCCCTATCTTATCCGCTCAATACACATCCACCTGGCTACTGTACAGAAAAAATTAGATTTACTTTCAAAATAACTGATTTCATTAATTGCTAACTTGTTGTCTACATTTTAAATTAACAACGATAATGGATCAACATCACCGTTGCACAATTATTAAGTTCACAGTAATCTGTACTTTAAATAGATAGCCTAATTAAAGACGGTGCTAATAAAGAACAAAGCGTGAATGTGGATATTAAGAAATTAGATCCTTTTTTGCATGACACTGGCAGTATATCATTTTATCTTATATAAATAAGCCACATTTAAGACATGGATAAAATTAAAATAAGACACATTTGCATCTTTCATTTCTTGAAAAAAAAATAAGCACGCAGTCACATATAAATAAGATACATTGAAGACACAGAAAAAAATAAATAAGACACATTTGCATCTTTCACTAAATTTTCTTAAAAAAACATGTGAAACTGAAGAAAAACATTTATTACTGACACATTATTCTAAAAGTCGACTGACAACTTAAGTTCAAAGAGGGATTTACAATTAAATACGATCCATTTTCGCATGATGCTGGTTGTAGAGCAAGCAATACATTTCTTACTGACACATTATTCTAAAAGTCGACAGGCAACATAAATTCAAAGAGGGAACCACAATTAAATAAGATCAATTTTCGCATGATACTGGTTGTATAACAAGTAGTCACATAATAATTACAGCTTGCATTAGTTGCAATAATTGTGTTAAGTGCGCGTGCTTCTGAACGTTGCGTTAAGCGAGAGTGTTGTCATTTTGTTAGTTTTATATTTTGGTATTATGTATGATTATTGCTTGTTTTGAATTTGAAATAAACGCTTTCTGGCAAATAAGCATCGTCTTAATTTTAATACAAATAATGAACATTTGACATACAAAATGTCCAATAACATACCGGCAATAACATTATATATATGTTAATTTCTTTGCATGTTTATACCGAAATTATAGCCGACATCGGCAGTTAGGGAAATTTTGTGACACACTTTAACAAATCAAACATGCATGATAGTTCTTTTTTCATATGATATTCCCCTGGTTGCTTACCGGTGTATTGGTGCAGTTGATAACCCCGCCGGGACTACAGTAGGGTGCTAATACACACGTGTATCGTGTTCAATACCCGATCCATGCTACAACGTGTAAGAACGGGAATTTCGGTAATTCTACCTTTTTAAGCTTGCGCACCTCTAATGGGCACATATCCAAATATAATTTAATTAATTAATTTCCTAATCAGCATCATTTCACTAAACTACATGCAAATTTGTAGGTAGCTTTCCATGCTTAAAAAAAATAAACCGATTTTTTCAAAACCACCCTCACGCTCGGCTTTTGTCCAGTTTATTTTCACCCCTGGGGTATATAAAAGTGCCATAATTCATTCAAATTTCCAAATATGGACATGCAGTTGGTGTGTACAGATGCAGTAAAGGTGTTTAAAGTTTAAACAAGATGAAATAAGTATTCTTTTACAGACATTTATTTTTTACAAATTTTAATCTATGGAATAGCGCCATGAAATGTAAGTGATTTCAGCCAAGTAAAAATTGGGTCGGTTAAAAACAAAGTGTCATAAAATTCAAAATAGTATCATTTAAGTTATATTTTAAACTAAGTTTTTATAGAAACACTATATACAGCAAAAATACCAAAAAATAGACAGATTTACCGTTTACTTTTTGAAATAAAAATAAAAATGCAACATGCATCATTCGTATTTTCAGCAGTAAATTAATCAATTTAGCCATAACGTTGTTTTAATTTTAAAATTGAAGGATGTGCATATAATTTTCAACATATTTAACAATAAACATAGCTTATGTGCTATATTAAATCAAATTACCTTAGAAAAGAAATAAAACGCGTCGCAAAAAGTATGCGATGTCGGCAGGAATCGAACCTGCGCGGGAAAATCCCAAAAGATTTCAATTTCATCGCCTTACCCACTCGGCCACGACAACTTTACATCTGTGTAACCTTAAATTAGATATATAAGTAAACAGGTAAAAAGGCTCGCTCGATCTTTGAAGAAATCGCAAAATCGTATTTTTCAGATGATAATT
>NC_068364.1:46700702-46708202 GCF_020536995.1 Dreissena polymorpha | reverse complement strand
AGCTTGAGCGGTTGGTTTTGTAATAAGTTTTGTAAATGTTGCTGTAGGATGTGTATGCACAATAAATACTAACGCTCTGGCATATTGTGATGGTGATATGATTATATATTGCACAATGAATATGTGATGATGTTCTTGTGATAATATTGAGGCTATAATTAGTTTTTGAATTAAGCTAGCTAATTTCAAATAAGATACAAACACATCCCAATCCTAAAATTATCAGTAAGTTATAGTATTGTTTTGCCTCTAGGCGCATAATTAATTGAAGGCCTAGTTTATCTGTTAATCCTCGCCCCATGTGGTGTCCCAGTGGGTACACTGATATTAATACACGATGTATTGGTCCACAATTAAATCTCTTATAAAAACATGTCTCTCAGGTGACTGAAAAATGGCTGTGTAGATACAACAAATACTACTACAACGGAGACTAAGATAACACATGTTACAATTAATTTGTCTTCCTTGCGTTCTTCTTATACGACAAACACTTCTAAAACAAAAAAAGCAAAAAGCCGCTACTGCTACTGCTTCGGCTACTCTTACTGCTACTGCTACTGCTACTGCTGCCGCTGCCGCTGCCACTGCCACTGCCGCTGCCACTGCCGCTGCCACTGCCGCTGCCGCTGCCACTGCCACTGCCGCTGCCACTGCCGCTGCCAGTGCTGCTGCTGCTGCTGCTACTGATAGTGCTACTGCTACTGCCACTGCTACTGCCACTGCCACTGCCGCTGCCACTGCCGCTGCTGCTGTTGCTACTGATAGTGCTACTGCTGCTGCTTCTGCTGCTGTTGCTGCTGCTACTGTTAGTGCTACTGCTACTGCTACTGCTACTGATTCTGCTACTGCTACTGCTGCTGCTGCTGCTGCTACTGCTGCTGCTACTGCTGCTGCTACTGCTGTTGCTGCTGCTACTGCTACTATTGATAATAATTCTCCTTCTACTTCTCTTTCTAATATTGCTAGCGATGCTTCATAATTTATTTTTAAATGTATCATTTTGTTAAAACGGGAAAGAACTGTTATATATATTTTCTTAAAGGGATCTTTCACGCTTTGGTAAATTGACAAATTGGAAAAAAGTTGTTTCAGATTCGTAAGTTTTCGTTTTAGTTATGATATTTGTGAGGAAACAGTAATACTGAACATTAACCATGCTCCTAATATAGCCATTATATGCATCTTTTGACAGATTTTAAAACCTAAAAATTATAAAGCGTTGCAACGCGAAAACGATTGAATAATTTGGAGAGTTCTGTTTTTTGTCGTTAAATTTTGTGAAACTACGAAGATGCTTATATAAGGTTATAAAATACGTCGAGAATGTGTACTCGGCGGAATAGCTCAGTAGGCTTAAGCGTTTATACTACAGGACTCTGCCAGGACTCCAGGGGTCACTGGTTCGAACCCTGCTCCGGGCAATGTACATTTCCTTTTTTATTATTTTTTTTTCTTGCTTTTTCCTGGAGCTTTTATGATCCAATGTTTACATTTATCAATATAAAGCATTTAATGAATAAGTTTAAAAAATGCCAAAATCTGTGGAAAAGGCCCCCTTTAAGGTGTAAAGAATCTAACTTTTCTGCGATTAAAGTTTTATTTAACTGGATTAGTATAGGGCCACATAACAGACGCTATTGTACTGATTTGTACTAAACAACATTTTGTCATAATCAACAGTTTTAACATGCCGCAGTTTCCTTGGAAGTTAACCTTTGATTGGAGTTATGTATAAAACATTAACAAGGTATTTGTTGACAGTTTGTCCTGTCACAATTATATATTAGTTGAGCCAAACGTGTGATAAAGATCCCTTTTGGGGTGGCGATAAATACTATTTATATTGTTCAACAGTGGGAGACTGAGAAAACATATGTTACAATTAATTTGTCTACTTTGCCTGCTTCTTCTTTATATATTTTTTCTTGCTAATCGTTTAAGTTTAGTTTTAGTTAAGTAGGTATATCAATTAACATTTTTGATAGATATTTATTTGGATAGTAATAGTATGTTTATTTGACTTGACATCATTGAACCGGTTTTATTCATTGATAAGATCGGGATCTCCACAGGTGTTTAATCTCGATTGTTAGGTGGGGAGAAGGTCCGAATGATACTGTTGTCGTCGGCTTACGAATCACATTTCGCAAGTTTAGACAAATATGCATACGTTATAAACCTAATTTAAGTATTACATAGATAAGAACTTATCTTTATTTTGATGAACTACGTTTAAGGTATAAAACTATAATTATCTATTTGTTGTGTGCCGCATACATACCATCTTGCTTTTTTAATTTGATCACAACGGTCCGAAGTCATAAACATTCATTATGCATGGTTGCTAAAGCACAGTGTATACTAACTAACCTATGTTTATTGTTGTTTGCTAGGGTTATTATTTATGTTTTATTTTATTTATTTTTTTTTGGGGGGGGGGGGGGCTTTTATAGAAGATTTCAACTAGTCCTTCAATTAAAGAAAAAAAATATTGGTATAGGAATATAAAAGAGTAATAGACAGCTTCATTCATGCTGTTCTATTATGGTGTTTATTTAACGCATATAATTATGTATGATTGATGAAGCACATTGTATTCTACCGATGTTTATTGTTGTTTGATGATGATGTTAAGTTGGTGTTGCTGTTGTTGTAATGATGATGAGGAGGAGGAGGAGGAGAAGAAGAAGAAGAAGAAGAATAAGATGATGATGATGATGATGGTGGGGATCGGTAGTAGTGACGACGGCGACGATGATGATGATTTTGATTATGATAATGAGATTTGAATTAAATTAATGCGCAAAGATTTTTCTTTTTAGCGGCCAAGTGCAGATATCTGCGCTCGGCCGCTGTAAGGGTTATGTAATATTGCAATCTACATAGGAGTCAATAGCAGAACCAAGCACCATATGCTTATGAGAAACAAAAGCAAAATATTGGCAATCGCTGAAATCTCGAATATGACTTATCATTTTATTAAATGAAACCGGTAACTATTTTAAACGGTTATTATATTGCAACAACTTAGCGGCTTGTTTTTGTTTATCCAAAGACCATTGTTATAATTGCAGGGACGTCAATAGGCCAAACTATTCAGGAACTTATGATTTGAGTCGTCAATGATAGATTTTGAGATCAATGTACGTCCGATGAGATTTAAAGGGAGTTGGAGGCGTAGGACAGATTCGTTCGAGTACGCGATCATTTTGAGAACAAATTATGTTTGAAGCTTATCGGAATTCCGGAAATTTGCGATCGGTTACCGATTTTTCCTGGTTCTTTTTTATTGATTTGATAAGTTAGCGGCCGGCACGGACATGAATATTAACTGACGGAAAACCTCTTCGCTACTTTCCGAAAATCTTCGACATGTTGCAAATATCCGTAATATTCCGCATTGTACTCACCAGAAATTGCAACTAGAAAGACTACAATAAATCAATTAGCTACGGCTCGGGCGGGGATTTACATTTATCCTGTAAGGGACCTAATGCCCCAGACTACCGGCTATTTTTTCCGGAATTCGAACTTGATACACTTGATATCCCTGAATTAAATATTTATATCCGCAATTTTGATCTCTAGAGTGCTGACTGTTAGTATTGTATTTGACTGGAATGACTGTCGATTATGTGTTTTAAGATTAAAACAAGCTTACGAAGAACTTTGTGTTTGCTTTTTTGTACGCTTTCTTTTTAAAAATGTATTGTCCGCACCGGACGCAACAATTGACAAATGTCAGATTGTGGTCTCTTTAAATGCTATGTTTTTACTGCCGTGATATCTTTAACAAACTACAATTATTGATCGTGGACGTTTTATACTTTATGAATTTGTTTCCCCAAAATATGCTCTTCTATTAGTAGATGTTTAGGTGACGATGTTCTAATTATAGATCTTACAGGCCAAGAAACACTAGATAGGTCTTTGCAAAGAGAGCTGTTGGATATCGTGAATGCGTTCAATGTGGCCTGTTTATTTCGAAAGCTATGTGCAATGTTTTATGGGGATTTCTATCAAATTGCCAATTGCAAAATTTGATTTAATTCATTCGGACCTACAAGCGGGAAACTTCTTCATTAAAATTCAATGGGCTTTAAGAAGTTTCGTTGAAAGGCCAAATTTGACGTTAAACAGCAACGCCGAAAAAATTGCTACTCAGTCTTATTTATCACTTTTTTGTAAGATTTACCAGTAGACGTTTCTTCAGTGAAATTAAGCAAACACACAGTGCCGACAAATATGGAAGGGTATTTAGGTAAAAATTACATCCTTCTTTGTGACTGTGTCATGATTCTTGATGGGTACTTTCAATTAGTATGTAGACACCTTTTCATGCTTGATGACACTTACATCTTGCCTGATGTCCAATGTCTATTTACATTCTGCTTAAGTATCATGCATGTGTACAGATGCAACATTCTTGTTCGTTAATTGCATGCTGCATATGTGTATGTTGGTTTGTGCAGAGAGAATTGTGCAATAGGCGCAGTGCATAATGGAATCAAATATTAATGCGTTTAATAAATTAACGCGATGGTAAGATGTGAGTTTCACCCAAGCACAAAGCAACATACTATCATGCATGATACAATGATGTCAATTGACAGTCATTCCGAATGCTACGGAGGACTACGGAAATTTACGGCGTATAACGGAAATTTATGTTATAGAGAAGTTGCGCACCTTTGTAAGATATTTGCTACTGAACCGAAATTAACCGCGGTGTTTGTAGACTTAACTTTTTTTTGGTTAATGACTAACCATAATTTTTGTAACAGTAATTTACCTTCAATAACAAAGAAAGTCTATGGATATATTTCAATATAATTGTATGTACTAATGCATGTATGCAGAGCTCCAGATAAGACGCTTAAAGTCGTAAAAAATGAATTAAATTAGTAGTAAAAAAGTAGACTAAATTCCGGTGCGTACGGTTACACATTGGAAAAATAAAATAAGAATTCAAAATGTGTGATCATGCGTAAAACTCAATATCAATGATATAATGTAAACATTTTATCAATGAGTCCCACTCGTCTAGGCCCTCATTACAATTATGAATCACACAGCACTTTTAACGTTATTATGAATAACAGACCATCTTTACAACAGTCGAAAAGCGAAGTTTTTCCTTATATCTGGTCCTTTTATCGCAAAAGTCTGTAACCCCGGCATTGTCATGAGCTCTTCTTAGACTATAAACCTAAATGCGGATGTGCCAAAAATTATATTTACCTGAAAAAAAAAGAATTAATAATAGACTTTAAGGCTGGATTATTATAGAGTGTAAACCAAGATTTTTGCTGAAAAAGTTATCTGGAACTTGCATGTTTGTTGAGAGGAAATCGATTACATATTTCAAATTACTAGAGTACTTTATATGCACCAAAAAATGCTTTAAAACTATAATATTGAAGTGCACATATAAACTTTATTATAGATGGGTAGGTATTTCGTGTCATCTCTTTCACATATGAAAGAGCTGTTGGTCATGCTGCTTTAAGTACTATAGATGCATGACACAATTTAGATTAAGCAAAATAAAACACTAGGTATTTGCCAAGAGTCAAATATTATACGAGCAGTAAGAGCGTAATCGTGCACAGCGAGACTTCTCATGTAGAATTGAAACTCTTATTGCTTTCTTCAAATAATTTCATGTGTCCGATCTAATATGCAATATGCCCGGTGTTTTTTTTTGCGGATTAATGTTCCGTTTTAGATCCATAATTAACGAATGCCTCAATTTTTCAAAAATGAACACCGGAATAATGTTCACCGACATTTTTTCATACAGATTGGATATAAATATATAGAGCTTAACAAAAAATACATTAAGCCCTGTTCTCCCGGCACACGTGCTGGACACACAGGTGGTTAGCGTGTGGCTATGATAATATTAGTGAAAACATCTTTTGAATGATAAATAATCATATTAAAACGAAAAAATCAAATTTCTATAAAAAAAAAATCACTACCGTTTTATATATAACAAGGTATCCAACTCGAAATCATCCGAAAACGGGGTGCATCGTTTTGAGCAGCCATTACTAAATTAATTTTGCAGCGATTTTGACCCGGTCTTATTCAACGCAGAAATGAATTTCCTTTAGGAAATGTATATATATTGTTATATTTCTACAATGCTGGGTCAAATTTTAAGAAATAAAGCTATACATAATTCGCTTGACCCGTTGTTATCGATCAGACCGTATTTTATAGGAGTGAAATCTCCAGTTTGTAAAGACACAACTCCGCTTGGAGCAATGAAATCACTCTTGTGTTTAAATGTCAGTTTGTTGAAATGTATGTAAACAAAGGTTTTGAAATGCGCTGGACAGTTAGTTTTGATGCATAACTACGGCAAGCACGGTAAGAATGTTTTTTTCATACGTTTTATTGAATTATGGTATGAGGGTCGTGAACTTTGCAGGAAAATGCCCATTTCCCCGTGAAGATTTCAGTCATGAATACTGTCTGATCGATCACAGCTGGGTCACGCGAGTTGTGTATCGTGTTATTTCTTTAAAAAGTTGTGACCAGTATTTGTAAAAATATTGCAAGACATAGAAATTTCCAGGAAGGAAATTTTATTTCTGCGTTGAAATAAGACCAAGATCGTGAAAATCGCTGCAAAATTGATGAAGTAAATAATGGTGTTTAAAACGATGCATCCCGTTTTCGGATGATTTCGAGTTGGATACCTGGTTTTTGAATATATATTTAACTTATTTTTTTAAAGAAAAGTTGATTTTTCGTTATAATATGATTACTTATCATTCCAAAAATATGTTTTCACTAACTAGTATTATAGCCACACGCTAACCACCTGTAGCTGGACACTTTAAACTAAAAAACACTATAAAATTCAGTACTATGCACTTAATTGATTGTAAACAATGACGGTTGAAATCCGTGCGTGGAATTTTTCTGGTAACCAAGAGCGACGTCAACGTTCATGACAAACCTGTTTATATGACATTTATTTATTGATTTTTTCCAACTTGATTGAAAATTATGTTTTATGATATTTTAATACATGTAGATGAAGTAAGTAGTTGTTTTCTCAACGAGGAGTAATAGTTGTACAGTACTAGACACGTGTACTGTAACTTTCAGGTTTCTCTGTATACCACAGACATTATTAAGTCATAAAAGATAAATATGTGTTTATAGAAATTGTAATTATAGCATGGTAAACAGACTAAAGAAATCTGAAAGTTTCACGCACAGGTCTGTGGCAATGGGGGTTTGGGGCTACTTTATAAATATGAGGTCGATATGCAATGCACATCGGTAGATTACGTCTACTGTAATTATTTGACTAGGGAAGGGCCACAATTTCCAACACATCAGCCCCGTTATTTCTGAATAAAATACATGTATAATTTCTTGAGTGCAATTGCATTTACAATATCAAAAACATCACGGCAGTCAATTCATTGTGTAAACTTACTGGTCTTCATGGCAATAATGAACGTATTTAGTTAA
>NC_068364.1:46536265-46700602 GCF_020536995.1 Dreissena polymorpha | reverse complement strand
TTTATATGTTTTGAATTTTATTTTCAAGTTTAAATACAATTTTGATTAGGAAATGACAATTCACCCGAGTTCGTGTAGACTCCATACAAAATCATGAATGCAATAATGTATTGCAAAGTGGGTTGCGATGCTTATTACATTTCGGGTTGACAGTAACAACCCGTTATGTAATAAAAACACCGAAATGTTATAAATTGTCCGATGTCCGTTAAAGTCCGAGATATAGATTTGTCAGAATATTGTTTCGTGTTTAAAAAACAATTTTGAGTAGGAATTGACTATTCACCCGACCTTCGTTCTTATACATTTCATCAAACAAACATAAATGTAATAAATTATTACTTGGTGGGTTGCGATGAATTATTACATATCGGGATGACAGTAAATTATTCAAACGATCTGCGATATATTTTCATATTTAAATATAGCGACTGACCAAATTATTTACGACGACATACATGCGTTTTCAATCTGACTTAATTCGTCGCTCATTGTGCATATATTTGTAAAGCGTCTGTACTTTCAGTTTCTATACGATGCGAAAAATAAAATGTATAAGAGAGGTAGAAAGACGTCCGCGATTGTTGCGCCAAAATATCAGCTGACAGTTAAAAAGATAACATTTAACAATTTTTTTTTTAATTTAAAGTGTATATAATGGACAGTTTTAAGGATTAAAAATGTTATGAAACATCAGTTTATTTAAGTTAATTATGATAGTTTACAGTTTTATTGAATCAATACACGTGTGCAGCTTCAACAGAAGTTAAGCAGCAATGACTTTAAGGTACGTACGTTTATAACTCATTTCACCCTATTTCAAGAATGAAATCCCCCTATTTTTTTAAATCAATGGTGAAAACCCCCATTTTCCAAATAATTACCTGGGGCACTGTATAAACCATAATTAAACACGACAATAGCCTTATAATTCCTATGATAGCCTACGAATCTTCGACATAATTCTACGTCGAATACACAGTGTAAACTTCTAAAAGTGTAAACGTAATGTTCAAATCAAAGTAAGTAAATTGCCGCCTGTAATCAGCCAGTGCTCATTTTCTAAATATAAGTTAACACGAAAATGCACTATGGAAACTTGTAGAACAAAATAATTAACCCGTTCTTATCTGTAAATTTACATCAAACTTAAAAAATCCTTGCCTGGATACGTTCTGCTCAATAAAACGGGGCTATTTGAGAACTTTGTACCTAAATCACTTGTTGCAATAATACAACTCCCAGCTATTGACTTTCCGCGTCGCTCGTATGTATTTATTAAAGGTCAGAGCATTCAAGAAAAACTACCTAAATCACTTGCTCGTTATCATTGTGTTTAGGTTACAATATACTAAATCAATGTACACACCAACACTCCCGGCCAACGTACATACCAACACCCCCGGCCAACGTTCACAACACACACGCCGGCCAACGTACACACCAACACTCCCGCCAACGTACACACCAACACTCCGGCCAACGTACATACCAACACCCCGGCCAACGTATACATCGACACCCCGGCCAACGTACACAAAAACACTCCGGCCAACGTACACACCAACACGCCGGCCAACGTACACACCAACACCCCGGCCAACGTACACACCAACACGCCGGCCAACGTACACACCAACACGCCGGCCAACGTACACACCAACCATCCGGCCAACGTGCACACCAACACCCCGGCCAACATACACGCCCGATCAGTGGAATAAGTGTCAGGATATTTGCAGAATCTGCTGTTTTTTTCGAGTTATATTTTAGTGAATACAATTTATTTATTAACAAGTATGTTAGTTTTGTTTTACAGCCATTTTAAACGCTTAAGAACAGACCGACAGACAAACAGACCGAAAGACAGACAAGTTCACTCCTATATACCCCCCCCCCAAAAAAAAACTTCGTGTGTGTGGGTATAATAAGGTCGTTTAATTTGTCTATGTTTCACATTCAAAATGATTGAAGTGGACATACTAGTACTAGTATATGAAAGGTTCGTTATATATTTGAAGACAGATACATTGCCATTGATGTGGTCTTGTTGCTTAAATTTTGTATTTTGGTAAATTGACAAATTGAAAAAAAGTTGTTTCAGATTCGCACATTTTCGTTTTAGTTATGATATTTGTCAGGAAACAGTAATACTGAACATTTACCATGGTCTAATATAGCCATCATATGCATGTTTTGACGATTTAAAAACCTGAAAATTATAAAGCGTTGCAACGCGAAACGATTGAATAATTTGGATAGTTCCGTTGCTGTTGTGAAACTACGAAGATTGCTTATATAAAGTAAACAATACGTCACTCATATATACTTGGCAGGATAGCCGATCGGTGTAATTGTTTTTTACTCCAGGACTCCGGGGTCATTGGTTCGAGCCCTGATGAGGGCTACTTTTTTCATTTTTTAAATTTTATTCTTGATTTTTTACTGGAGCTTTTTCGATCCAATGTTTACATTTATCATTATAAAGCATTTAATGACAAACTTCAAAACATGCCAAAATCTGTGAAAAGGCCTTTTTTGTCAATTCTATGTTCAAAATAACATAACATAACATAACATTTATTCGGCATTAAATAGCATATTCAAAATTTATAGCCTATACACAGTATGTGTTTGAGATAGCACAATCATGGTACATGTATTTGAGAAGTACAACACAAAATGATGTATACATATAGCGGGTAAACAAAAAAGAAAAAAACATGTCAAAATCATTCAAATAATATAAATAATAAGTCATTTACATAATGAATATATAATTTCGGTGGTGAATTTCATTTACAAAAAAAGTTCTCATTGTTTAAATGATCGAATATATTTTCAATGCTGGATACAATTAAAAATTAAAAAATTGTTCAATTACACAGACTTAGTTAAGTAACATTATTACGTAATGCTTATGCTTAAATTACAAAAAAATGAGTAGATTTATTTAGTCATTTAGCATTAAACATATGTTTGCTGTCTCTTTTAAGTAAATTGAATATTCTAATTGATAATGATAACAAAACAATTACCTTTAGAATACTCTAATTGATAATAATAACAAAACAATTACATTTTCAAATTTTGAAAATCATACAAAGAAGTGATCTTCTTCATTACAAATAGTCAAATTAATATAAATAATCGCACAAGCTCATTACTTTTACTCCATCCAATACAGTCATTCGATCACATTAATATTTTTAACAGTAGGCAAAAGGAAATAATAATCATAGCTAATACGATTCACTTATTATTGTATCTGTTTTAATAGTCATGCAAAAATGATGGCGTTAACAGCATATATTTTATACTACAAGTATCGTATAATACTAAATGTTCTTGGCGGCATGTTTCACAACTGCGTCATTCCGATATGAAACGTCAGTATCGGTATATTATAATAGACCCACAGTTTCCGCTACTGCGTCAAATGTACCAAAACCATTTCATAAGAAACAGAACAGTATGTGAATAATTAAGTATAATAAAATAATATTCTAGAATGCGTGTTCGACTGTGGATCATCTTAGCGAAACACAACGAATAAAAAAAATTATTTAGGATAATAACTGTGAAAACACATTAATTCGTACAAAAAAATCAAATTAATTTATTATCATGAATATAATATTTAAAATGTATTATATTACCCCGCCTGAGAAAATATGAGGCCTTTTCTTGTGTATAACGTTAATAAAATAGATACCTTCCCCTCATTGACTTCTCCATAGAGCATTAGTTATAGACTAGTTAACTTTTAAAAGAAATATTCATTCGAGTTATTCGAGTTCTATCCTTTTCGTATGCCTTTTTATTTAAAATTGAGTTAAATATATATAATAATGTTTATTTGACACTGAAATATGTAGAAGACTAATGAATTGATTTTCCTGTTTGAGTAAGCTTAGCTACATAGCGGTTTACATACAATAGAAATGGGCCTTGCTCTGTAAAAGTGGGTTTAATGCATGTGCGTGAAATGCCGTCCCAGATTAACCTGTGCAGTCCACACAGGCTAATAAGGGACGACACTTTGCGCATTTATGATATTATTCGTTTCAATAAATTCTCTTCTTAGCAAATATCAAGTTTAGGTGGAAAGAGTCGTTCCTGATTAGCCTGTGCGGACTGCACATGCAAATCTTGGACGACACTTTACGCACATGCATTAAACCCCCCTTTTCACATAGCGCGGCTCATATGTTTTATTGAACATATCGCACTGAAACAGACGCCATGCCTACTATTCAATTCAAATTATTCAGGTACAAGATCAAGGTACAAAATAACAATAATACAGATAAGAACCTATAATAAAACAAATATGGTGAAGAAATAACAGTGTACAAATATATATTGATCTTGCAGACCTGGGATAACCCAATGAAGTAAAAGTACTTATTTCCATTGGGGTCCCTTATCTTAAGCAAACAAGAAGTACAATGTTACAATATACAGAAGTGAAAAACCACAAAACTTGTGTGAACAAGTTTTTAAGACACCATCTCAAAAAATAAAAATTTGGAAACGCAAGGCAGATAAAGGTGCGGAACGGACGGTCTCACACGCACACCCATATTATACCTTGCTGTCAATAATATTTAAGCACATAACACTGTTTATTAAAAATAGATCATTGTTTAAAAAATTAATATAATATAAGAACTAGACGATATAGTAATCCTGCACCTGAATATTTATCACAGAAAAACGAACTAATAATAGCAATACATACATAATATACAACATTCAATAATAAATAGAATCAGAGTTTTCTCTATCACGTGCAGACTTGTTTAAGGACCGTTTAACCTCAAGTTTGAACCCCTGCTTAGATTTGATCGCTTTGATGTAATTTGGCAAGGCATTCAAGTCATGTATGGCCGTGGAATAAAAAGTTCCAGATTCAGAGCCAGACGATAGTGGGACTTTAAAGTTATATGTACTAAATCTTGTTCTGGAGTGAAAAGATGATACTCTTACAAATTCATTTTCAAGATATTTGGGGGCCTTACCATTGTAGATATTAAAAACATGATTTAACCTGAGCTGGCGAGCTCTATCATTGACCTTGAGCATCTGAACGGACTCAAGCTCGTTACAAGTAATGCTAGTTCTTGATGGAAGGTCTAATAAAAATCTAATGACCTTATTTTGCGCCACTTGTAATTTACTCTGTAATTTCTTTGTTAGTCCAGCATACCAAGATGAACAAGTGTAATCGAAGTGACATTGTACCAATGCATTTGTAAGTGTTTGTTTAGTCTGAAGACTGAGGTTTTTACAGTGTCTATATAACAATTTCACTCTAGAATTGACCCTTTTGACTATATTGTCTATAATTGCTTCACAATTTAAAGTGGAATCAATAGTTAGGCCTAGGTATTTTACTTGGTCCTGAGATGGTATCGTGTGGCCATTACAGCTTACATGGAAATTTCGAATTTTCTTTAATTTCCTTGCAGACCCAAAAAGCATACATTCGGTCTTGCCTAAATGTAGGGATAACTTATGATCGATTAACCAAGTGGAACAATTGTCCATAACCCGAGAAAGTTTATTTGAGATGGTCGCAGAATCTTTATGTGCAAACAAGATAACGCTGTCGTCTGCGTACAAGATGAGTTTGCAGTCAGTGTCTATACATGTGGGCATGTCATTCACGTAGCAGAGGAAGAGCAAGGGGCCAAAAATGCTTCCTTGAGGAACTCCACATGTAACTTCAAGGCTGTTTTGAAGACACCTTGTTAGTGTGTACTAGTTGTGTACGGTCAGTCAGATAGGACTTAAACCAATCAATAGATTCCACTCCTAACGCATGTAGTTTATTATACAGTATTGAATGGTCTACCGTATCAAATGCTTTCTGTAGATCGAGTAGCACCATCCCAGTATAAAGACCCTTAGCATTATTACCTTTTATAAAGTCAAGGAGGCCGTTTTATCAACAGATCTTAGCGTGATCTTACGTAAGATTCGTAGGATTTTGTCGTACGCTTATCGTAAGTACTGCGTACCGTTTTATCAAAGAAATCGCAGCTAAGATTTGTGCTTAAAGCTACGGCTGGGTAAGACCACTATTAACGTTCGTAAACCTTCGTAAACATGGCGGCCGCACGCGCTTTAAACGTTGGTCAACCAAGAGAGATGAGAATGTTTCGAGAAAGAAAGGATTTAGCGATCTCCGTGATGGAGAAATATTGATACTACTGGACGTATTTATGTTTGATAACGTTAAATATATTCGTTATATCATTCTCTGCATTAAACGTCCAAGGGAAATGAAATGTGTGATGTTTGGATGATTAATTCGTTAATAGGTAAGTATTTAGTCATCTTTATTGAATTTCTATCAAAACAAATGTTTTATGGTTTCTTTTGAAGTAAAACAGTTTATTTGTCATTAAATATTGAATGTTAACGGGTGAACTAGAATTCGGATATTTCATATTTCGGACGCTGCTATACAAGCTAGTTGTCGACGCAATATCCTGATATGCCTTTTGCGCATAAAGTTTGAAGTTTTTTTCTATCTTATGAATAATAAATAATGCACTGTATAATGTCTGCAATATCTGCCCCAATAAGTCATAAACTTTGCAATCCCAACATTTAAATATCAATGTTCTGTCATAATTAGATTTATGAATTGTACAGTAATATATACAGTAGCTGAGCAACATAAATCTCACACTGCACGGTGAGATGCAAGGTAGCAAAGTTATATTCTGATCTAGTTACGCTATTTTAATGACCCTGTATCACACTGTACAATGTCACTTGTCAGTCAGAAGTGGCTTAACTAATAGTGTTAATCATAAAACATGTGAATTAAATAGATGCCCCAATCATTCAACAAAGTTAGTGAAACACATTTCACATATTAAAGTATAGTTTATTTGCAGGTTCATTGAGATTGTGTCAAATGGCTTGGGTCAACACACACGACGCCTCTGTCTTTGTCCGTGGTTTGAAGATATGACAAAACATAATGTGCTTTTATGGATATACCATTAGAGGGACTATGGCTAGTATTGGCTAGGAAAAGTGGAATACTACTGTTATGATGATGCAAACTTTTTATTTTTTACATTAATGCATTGCACATGACTAAATATAATGTGTTTAATGTGCATACATAATTTTACTTTTAATTTCTTTCAACAACATAAAAGATTCAATTATATTCTGTATGTGTGTACACACTGTATCAACACATAAAATATGCATATCAATGTTAAATTTATAATTTAAATGAATTTAAGATTGCGGTAAGCTTGCGAACATCCTATAGCTACCTTCATAAACCGTTTAACTAATGATTGTTCCAACTTAAACTTAGCTTATTATAAATTTGTTATTAGACTTTTCTGGAAGAAAACCACAAGAGACACCTACTGGGGGACTCCAGCTATCAAACAATAGGTACAACAATGCCCAGTCAAGTGTACTGTGGTTGATAGGGCTTTTGGACTGCCAAAGAGTAGATTTAGGTATGTAAACTTACTACATGTATGTTTATTTAGTTCAAACAGTTAAACACATTCAGTTAATCAACATAAGACAACATTTAATAAGCACAAAAAATAAATCTCCCCACAAAATATTGGATAAAAAGTGTGATGCTTTATGCCTTTGATAATCTTTAGAGCATAATTGTAATCGTCACATCTACATCATAACAATTAAGTAAACGTACACCGTGGAAAGCCGTAAGAATTGCACCTGTTCGTCCTCTGTGTCTGTCTGTTCATCTGTGGATAGATTTTGCATAACAGCAACTGCTGAATGACCTTAATGTGTTAATGAATTGTAGCTGTACACAAATGTGTAATTAAATTTGTTTTGTTATTTGTTTTCAAGTTTTGAGCATATATACACAAGTTGTTTGTACTGAAGAAATTTCTCTTTCAATGACTGATGGACTTGTTTGTGTATCTCAACGTGACATGGGGGCATCAGTGAAGGAGACACATGTAGTTAAAAAACATTTGATACAGATTTTAAAGTTGCTTTCATATGCACGTGCATGTGTTGATAAAAATGGATGCCATAGATTATTGCAAATTTTGTTTTATGAGTTTATTTCTTTACCCATTTTAGTCTTAAATTTAATTAATATCTGAAGATGTTAATCAATTAAATAAAATGCATAATAATCATTAGTTTTGATAATAAATTGGATATTGTAATTAAATCACTAGTTAATATTGATTGTTATTCTCTATCGACAGGTGTCTACATAAAACTGGCGGTTGTTTATTCATGAGACTCGATGAGTGCTGTCAAGCAGTGGCTGCATGAATGCGCCTGCACAACTTATGCATAGATTAGCAGGTGCCACTGCCTGAACAACTTACTGAGGCACAAGAAGTGGATGACGTTGTGCACAGTCCACAACAGGATCAAAATGCAGCTTATATGGACAACACATCATTAACTTATTTATGTAGTTGCTGTTTCATGCTCACATGTGCACGAAGTGCTATAGGTGAGTCATTGTGGTCAGTCTATGTTTGGCGACATGTGTTAATATTCAATATTTGACACTTTGTTGATGAAAGATGGTCATTATGTTTATGCTAATGATACATATTAACTTAATAAGTTAATGATTTCTTGTCTATGAGCTGCTGCTTTTCGGTCAAGTGTGGTCAACATCTTTGTAAAAGTGTGGATATTGACAAGTTCTGCCATTTTTTTTTGAATTTTTTTCATTAAAGACACTTTTTACAATATTCATTTATGCAATGCGTGTGATGATTACATGTTTCCTTTATAGTATAACAAAGTGAAAATAAATTCTACTACTTTATTTAATTATCTTTGTAACATAACAATACAGGGTTTTCTCCAACAATTTTACAGCTAGGGAGCAATGAAGTGGAACACTATCTGAAAATGAAATACATTTTATGTAAATAAAATTTGTATTGTAAGGACAAGTGATGAAATAAAAGGTTAACATTGTAACATAAAGAGATGTGGTTTCTGTTTGTTCTTTAAAGTGCATGTACTGTGTATACTGCACATCAGACAAGGTTCTGTTGGGACTAATAGTTTCATATAAAAATTCTTGAGAATGAATTGTATCATTTATGTTAAGATGGATTGATGATTCATTATTACATATTTATGATCTACACTTCATAAGTTAATCTTTCATTTACCCCCCCCTCCCCTTGATAATGACTGGCAGATGACCCCTATTGATTTTCAGGTCAGTAGGTCAAATGTAAAGGTCACAGTGACTCGAAATAGTACAATGGTTTCCGGATGATAACTTACATTAGGTCAAAGGTCAAGGTCACAGTGACGAAAAACGTATTCACGCAATTGCTGCCACTACAACTGACAGCCCATATGGGGCATGCATATTTTACAAACAGCCCTTGTTAAAATCTTACATGTGACTGACATTGTGAATTTGTGGTAAGAGTAAGTTAGTAAGTAAGGGTTATGAGATTTCATTAGTTAATATACCTTAAAGTCCGTCAATTTCTTGATAACTTTGTCTATCTTGGGGCTACACAATCAAATGCTGTTCACTCTGAAATTGAGTGATAGTTTTCAGGTTTGTGTTTACAATTGAAAATTAATTCTAAAGCTATGTACACTGGGTAATAAAGTAAATTCTATGCCAAAAATAAATATACAGTCGGCATCCGTATATACTATCGCGGTGGTGTAGTGGATGAGGTGTCCGCTTAGCGATCGGGAGTTCGTGGGTTCGCTCCCTACTCAAGGAGCATTCTCAATACTCTTCTGCCAAAAACATTAGATATAAACACACAATAACGATTTGTCATTTTAAAGGCTGACAGTTCCAAACGCCGCAGAATATGATTTCGTTATGACAGTACTTGCAACTAGAATTTAAAAAAATAAATACATAAAATAAATGCATAAAACATTTCGATTCTTTGGTGTAAAAAAACGATATGAATTTAATAAAACTCAGTATCAATTACGAGACAAATTGACAGACATAAACGCTACAATATTTAAAGACATGAGTCATGATATCCCTACATTTAGTACTACTATTAGTAAATCATAACTATCATTAACTACTTGCCTCTGTTTACGTTTTCGGTCATCTCGCTTTTTTGACATAAACGCGGGAAATCGTGTGAGTTTTTCGACTGGTTCGCGATTTTCCAGATCGTACGCTTAACTAAAATCTTAGCTGCGACTCGATACTTACGACGGCGTTCATTAAAACGGGTATTATCGGATCGTAAATGAAATCGTAAGTCAAGGATTTAAGATACGATCCGCTAAGATAAGATATGTTGATAAAACGGCCTCCCGAAGATGAATTAAACATGTGTCTGTTTAATATTTTGACCTAAATCCTGACTGGAATTCATACAGAAGGGCATTTACGGTTAAGAATTTTGATAGCCGGTTGTATATAGATCTTTCAAGTATCTTTGAGATTACACTAAGAATACTAACCGGCCTATAGTTGCCGACTTCGAGAGGACTTGACTTTGTGTATATTGGAGTAACACGAGCTGCTTTCATATCATCAGGAACCACGCCTGAGTCAATGGACATGTTAACAATGAAAGTGACTGGGATTTTGAGTACAGAAGCACCATCTTTCACAAATCTAGCAGGGATTCCATCTAACCCTGTACTCTTTGACGCATTTAACTTGCACAACTCCTTATATACAAATTCTTCTGAAACATGCTTTATTCTAAAAATCGTATTTCAGATTTCTTTTTACAATAATAACTTTTAAAAATATCATTTCCTGTAGTAAAAATATTTTTTTTGCACTAGGTAGTTTGTCAACTAGACTTAAGACTACTGTCGTGAAAAACGTATTGAAATGATTGGCAACTGTAGACGAGTCATGGCATATTTCATCATTAATATTGAGAACAATATTAGAACTGGATTTGGTTTTAGTTTTATAACCAAGACTTTCACAAGACTGACTGTTCAGGTCTAGTGAAACATTACGTCGGGCCAGTGAACGTTCAGTTATGTACACAGTCGGTCTCGTGTAAACTTCACATGTTACTCCAATTGTATAATTATACATGCTTCTGCATTATAAAATAATTATGAACACTGATTAAATGTTAGGATGTTATATTAGTATTATCCTTGATTCAGCAAAAGCAGGGCCTTAATCAAACAAACATAGTTGTTAAATTTTACTAAGGTTAAGTTGAACAAAAAAAACATGTAAGGTTGTAAATATCAAAGTTTTAATACAACGATATTCATAAAATATTATTTAAAGCTATTGATTACACGACGTTGTCGCGAATTGACTAGCGAATAATTCTAATCGGTGCTACAAATTGATTATACGATCATTAATTGTTTAATTTTTCCATTGTTACGTTTTCCTTGACGTGAATTAAAAATGAGTTGCACACTGAAGGCATCTTTCAAACTTCCATTCTTAACGTAGTACTAATTGCCTGTTACTTTCAAATAAATGTATTCGAGGTTACTGCTATGTTTTTATTAACGTCGTTACTTGGTACACATCGAGCGTAAATTATAGTTTTCAATTGTGACATGTAAATGTGTTTCATCATCCTAAGATAAGTTAGGCAATTGCAATATAAAGGACTGACTTGTTCGTAAAATTGTTCACAAGTAGCCTACAGTATACCTACATTTCATTAAACACGGAGTACGAATACAATTACAACATTGATTAAATCAAATAAGTCTCGCTCTGTGAAAGGGGGTTTTAATGCATGTGTGTAAATTTTCGTCCATTATTAGCCTGTGCAGTCCGTACAGGCTAATAAGGGGCGACACAACTCGCATATATATTTTGCCATTAAGAGTCGTCCTTGATTAACCGTTGCCGACTTCTAATACCACAGAGTGGTGCAAACATTTTTTTGTATTAACTCCCTCGACCAACATTTGTTTGGGTAAACTCTGCTTATAAACAATTGTATTCAATAATATTGTTCAATTAATTTATAATGCATCAAGATTAAGTATCTTTTTGTGTTTCAATTGTATATAAAATATTATAATATAAAGTAATAGGAATTTCTATCAAATTAGTATTATAATTCATTCGCTATATGAATAATCGGTATTTGACCGACGTTATGAAAAAGAAAAAGTATTTGACCGACGTTAACCTTTACCTGAAAGGAATTTCAAAAATCAGAAGTTGTTAGTTCTGTAAAATTGTTGAAACTCTTTCGCACCTATTTATAGAATGTACCTTTTTTAGTACCCTCGATAAGACTCTTATATATTTGTTAAATATTGCCTCAGAATCAAAAAATCACTCTTTCTGAAAAGATGTTTAGGTTTTTTGATTTTAAAGCAGATAGTGCTGGACATACTTACACAATTTTAGTGATCTTATATATTTCCAGATTTGTTATTTGGCATTTGTAAAATCAAACAAAACATCATAACACACAGTTTAAGTTATCGATAGTCTTACTATGTTTTTGTCATTATTTAGATTTAGAATTTTTTGTTGATTTTAAAAGATTGAATTACTCTCAATTTGTTGAATCATGGGGATTGTATGATATTATCGCCCCTGTTAATAATGAACTTGTTTTGGGGACAGATAGTTTTGTTGAATTTTATGTTAAAAGATTTAAATTGTAATTGTATTACTTTTGAACATGATCGATGTCCCATTCAGCCAGGAAATGTTGAAACTCCTGGGAACTGTAATAGCTAACGCCATCAGAGACTAATCTCTCTGGTGCTGTTTAAAGTGATATTATGGGCATTTTTCACTGTTGAATTGAGCTGAAAAGACTTAACAGGCTCACATCGTACATACATGATCAGTTGTCAAACGAAGTACGGTTGATATACAAATGCATTATTTTTCTCTTTCCGGGATATTGTTTTAGTATGTTGATGCTGCATTAACAAATATAAGTGTATATGAAGTGAAAACACCAAAAATAAACAACGGTTGCGATAGACACCTATAAACCAGGAGGTCGCATTACATTCCTACGAGATTTGAAAACATCACCATTGTTTATTTTTAATACAAGCGTTTTACGAATTTTTGCTGTCAACTTCAAGAAAACAAACATCTGTAAGTATCTGACGAAGCAAATTGCGTTGCAGCGTTACAATACACGAACTAAATAGAACGTCCGGTAAATACTGCTGTCCGACAAATACTCGCTAACCAGTATAATGGAGGACAAGGTTTGGTTGCGGGAACTAAGTTTCCTTAATTGTATCAACCTTAAGACAGTTTTTATAACACTCAATACATGTATGTCGTTTTTTAGAAATAACAAAGTAAACCGAAATCTATATTCAGATATGAGAAAAAATATTCACACCCTAATGAGTGGACCATAATGTACTGATAAGAGGTTTCATCTAAAGTGTAACCGGTCTGCTATCGCAAATGACGTATACATTACGTCACACATACCAATTACTCACTAGCTATTTATATATCATTTACGTGCATTTCGCTGTTGCGATACTTCAGTGAGTGAAACGTTATGTACTGAATAGGCCAAACAAAAGAAATTGTGTGTTAAGGAAATATCAGGAGCATGGATAAGTGTAGGGACCATCGCTTTATATTTGAAATACTATTTATAAAGGCGGTAATCCTTTTCAAATACAGTCCGATCAGCAGCATTTTCGCGCGTAAGTATAGTATACCTACTGTCTGTCTGTTTGACAGCCTGGCCGCTTGCCAACTTAAAACAATAACCTCCCTCCCTCCCTTCGTCCCTCCCTCCCTCCATCCCTCCCTCTCTCTCTTCTCTCTCTCTCTCTCTCTCTCTCTCTCTCTCTCTCATATCGTATCATTCCACTTTGTAATATCTTTTTACATTTATGATTTTTTGATGAAAACATATTAGAACTAAGGTCTGGTGAATTGTCAATACCTACTCTAATTCTAATTTAAAAATGAAAATAACTTTAAACAAGACTGTATCTCGGACTTTATCGGACATGGTACAATTTATTAAATTTCGGGTTTTATTACAAAACGGGTTGTTACTTTTAACGCGAAATGTAATAATGCATCGCAACCCACTTTGTAATAATTTAATACATGCATGATTTGTTGATGGAGTCTATAAGAACAAAGGTCGGGGGAAAAGTCAATACCTACTCTTAAACTAATTTAAACCTTAAAATAACTTCTAAAAAATTCTGTATCTCTGATTTAATGGACATGATAAAATTTATTACATTTCGGGTTTTTATTACAAAACGGGTTGTTACTGTCAAAACAAAATGTAATAATGCATCGCAACCCACTTTGTAATAATTCTAACAATTCGGTTTTTATTATTAAACGGGTTGTAACAAAGCAGCATAGCACTTTTCATCGTTATATGGGCAAGTAAAACATTTTTAGTGAGTAGATATTTTCACAGGTATTCTTATCCCCTTCAGACCATTTGTTGTATAAGTATGCTTTAACTACATTTATCCCATCTCTTGTTCCAATCCACCACAATTATCCCACTCTTGCTCATATCCACCATATATATCCCGCGCGTGTTTAAATCCACCCCTAAAAACCTATATTGTTTCTATTCACCACATTCATACCACTTTTGTTCATATCCACCATATCAATCCCGCGCTCGTTCCAATCCACCCTATATAAACCTCTGTTGTTGCTATCAACCACATATATACCACTCTTGTTCTTCATAACATTTATCCCACCTCTTGTTCCCATCAATCACATTTATCCCACCTATTGTTCTTATCCACCTTATTTATCCCAATCTTGTCCCTATACACCTTCATTTAGCCAAATCTTTTTCCAATCCACAACATGCATCCACCTCTTGTTCCCATCCACCACATTTATCCTCCCTCTTATTTCTTTCCACCCCATTTATCTCACTATTTCTCCTATCTATCAAATGTATCCCACTATTGTTACTATCCACCTCATTTATACAACCTCTTTTTCCTATCACATACTTAATCCTACGTTTGTTCCTATCGACATCATGTATCCCACTTTTGTTCCTATCCACCTTATTAATCCAACTCTTGTTACTATCCAACTCATTTATCTCACATTTTGTTCCACCTCATTTATCCCACTCAAGCTGCTATCCAACCAATTTTAAAACAGTTATCATTTAGTAATAGAAATGCTCAATATTTATTTATTATTACCGCCAGTGGGATTCGAACTGACATCGACGAAAATGAGGCACAGCCAAGCATGACCTTACTCTCAAAGCATATATTTATCGCCAAAAGCAGATACCATTGAAACATACAATTTATAAATTGATAAATACGTAATTTATATATCGGATGAATGACTTGTCAAATAATGAAAGGGAGATAAACACATAAAACAATCAAATAAGTTGTGTACATTGTATTTTCCCTTCATATGTATCTTAAGGTTAGATTTAGCTGCCCGGCCGTAAAGTTGTTATTTTTCACTAGTCCTGAAAATAAGGTGTATAGTAAATATTTAAGCTTTTTTGTGAGGGGTTATGCTTTCAAAGAAGAATCCAAATGATGCCGGGATGGTTACGTTGAGGGCTTTGATAAATTCAAGATGGCGTGCTATATGGCTGTCATTTTCGGTCTTATTTGTTTTAACATAGAGAAAGGTAATATTTTATGTACTAAAATGTATTTTTAATATTTTTATGCATTACATATGAGTTAAGCAAAATCGAGGTATATAAAAAATGATGAAGATGTATTCCAACATGGCTGCCGAATCAATATGGTTGCTTAAAAATTGTTCCTTAAAACAAACACCATATCCAAATTTTGCATAAGAATAATGAATATTTACAAATAAAACACCTTAGAAGCAATTACGTGTTTACTATGTGTCCGAGTTAATGTCGTCTAACTATACATTTTCAGAGCATAGTGTTACATATCGACTTTATCATGAAGAATATTTGTATTATCTTTATGTACCGCATCAGCAACTTCGTCAAAAGTGAATTGTGTTATGAAAATACACCGGTGTAATTTCTTTAATCACATTTTATATCTATTGAACACCCATAAAACGTTAAATTAAACGTTTGTTCACTAAGGTCATAATCCAATCACATTTTGCAAACATCTTTGCATAAAGTAGTATTTGTACTAATTTTGCTCAAGCTTTGAGTTGTCTATCATAGATTGATGTTGTATCGTAAATATAAGTTAATTTCACATGTTTTGCTTATCACACTAACAATAACATGACAAAATACACTAAAAATCTCAATCTTTACTTTGTTATCGACAAAGTAAGAAATCTAACGGGCATGTTCGATTGTTCGTCTTCTTATCGTTACATGGTACATGTATTATGTCATCCTGAAGCTTTTGGCGAGCACAAGAGCTAGTACACAGTAGTCGCACTTGATTACATGAGCATCGAAGTGCTGAAAATGGGCTATCGCTTGTTCACCCAAATTTTATAAGTGTGCGTACACTTGGTTGAGCTAAAACGCACATCTGATGCTACTGTAATGATAAAAAACGTTGTTTGACACATCGTATTTTTTCCAACCGTAATCACTTGGATTCAGATCTGAAAGATCTTCATTTTTTGCGTGTTTCCATTATAACATGTATGCACGACTGTATGTGAGCACTTCCACATTTCCATAGAAAGCCTCTGTGCATGACTACAAGATTGCTAGCGAGGGCATAGCCTTACCCGACTTGCCTACCTTTGTTGTCCAATGGTGTTGTCGTGTAATGTTCCTCTGTATAAGGCTTTCCATAGCATGCTGAGGCGAATCTGGTCGATTCTATTACAACTTACTTCATACTAGCAGTCACATAGCCTAACAGGCTGATGGAGTTGTTCAGCATCTTAATAACTGTACCCTTAACGATACAAACATATCCAACCACAGTGTCATATCAAGAGATATCATGAGCAGACAGCAAGTCGGTCGCGTTATTTTTATGCGTAATGTCAGTTTTGCGAACGTCTATAACCGCTCTGTCCCTCACAGATGATACCATGCAAACAAAAAAAATGATCGTTGGAGGACAACATAGCGATTTAACAACAAAAGAAACACGTCTGTATAAGCTAACCCGTACATGATATTGTATACTGCTACTACAGCATTAACCATCAGCCTTGTCATTACAACGTCGGCTCGGACATCAGCTAAATTGTTATGACACTTTTATATATTTCAGTTGGTGTATCATGATCTTATATGTGTTTTAAAGCACGAGTGGTGAAATCTTCATCTGTGAGTAAAGCTTGACAAATCACAGAGATCAGCTGTTGTTTATTATGAGTAACAACTAGTATAACATTATGTGGTGGTTATTGCATGTCACCAGTTAGTTTTCAAACTATTGAGACAGTGAATTGTCTACCTGGCATCGCCACATTTGTTGGTGCTGAACTCCATGTATCGGTCAAAAAGTAAGTATGCATCACATTTCTGCATGTTTTTTTTCTTGCATAAGACTTAACGTTGTCATTCTGGTAATGTATCATTCCGTTTATGAGCAAGTTAATGCCATACAGAACAGCAGATCCATCTTTGAATGAATATGTGATATAGAAATCAATGAGCCGCTTAGAAACTTCTAATTTTACTTCATTGTACAGCACCAATTTGGTTGATCTTATTATCCTGTTTCAGTAGACGTAGCAGTTTGAACTGGCGCCAATTGATTGCTTTGAATATGATTAATGCCAACTTTCCTGGAACATGCTTTTTAGCTTATCACTCTTGAATAAATTCGATTGACGTCTAGATCTTTTTGTCGGCAACCTACATGAGTTGTTAAAGTCTATCATTCGGATTTTACTAATATATATTCTTGATCAGCATTAGCAGACTGCGGTGCTATTATCCCAGTCACAATGTTCAATAGACTGGGTGGATGCTTGCTTGGATTCAACGAATCAATACATTCGTTCTACTTTCTCCGAGCACTCGCTTTATTTTTAGCATCCGAATTAATCATTCCAAGCTTTTCTTCAACTGCCATCTGTTGTTTTCTCGGTCCTTGAAATCGCTCATTATCAATATCATCCTCAATCGGCTGGGTCATGTTTGATTTTGGTGTGACACTTAAACTTTCTGGGACGAAATGTCGGCGTCAAATTTATCGACAATAGGTTGGATCAGTTCAGCGTTGCAATCGTAAATAGCGCATACATTATTGTCACTCGTTGCACATATGGCTGCTGATGTCTTGAAGTGAAGCGACTCATCGTATAAATATGCAAGGCTATACCCATGCATCTGATTAATCAGAGTTTTTTAATTCTCATTAGTGCAATCTATAATGCAGTTTGTTGTTTCGTTAGCATACCTGTATCATTACCATTAACGTGTAGGCAAGATTACTATTTATAGCCTTGGGGACATATATGATATCATAGAAATCAATGTATTGCAAACACAATTACAAACTAGAAATGGCGCGGCAGAGGCCGACGCGTATCCCCCAGCGCATTGATGTTATATTAAAAGGCAATAGGCGGTGGGCAAGGCCTATGTTGGTGGGGCAACGGGGTAAGTAATGTGGACATGGGTGGTCGAGATAGACCATGTTTTCATAAGAGATGTTCAGTATTAATTTGAATTCAACTGGTGAATAAATGAAAAAGTTATGTTAAAACAAAATGTTGGGTGGGCGTGGTCTATGTGGGCAAAGCGTCCAGGATTGGTAATGGGGCCGTGCATAGTTGAGATTGATCGTTGTGTCATAAGAGAAGTTCAGAATCAATTAAAAGTGAATCGGTGTAGAAATAAAGAAGTTAATGTAAAATAACCTAAAACAATGAGTGAAAATCTCTGACCCGGCCCAATCCAAACCCCCATAACTTTTGACCCAGGGGTCAGATCAAAATTCTAAATAGTGCACTGTCGCACATATGCTTATAGCTTCCATGTGTTTAATTTTCAAGGTTCTAGTGCTAATAGTGTAGGAGGAGATAGTGGCCAGGACGGACGGACAGACCGCGGAGATAACTACATAATACCCTCGCTTCAATTTGGATCGTGGGGATAATCAATGACAGATAAGAATCAAAGAACTAACAGTACTGGTGTGACGATGCTTTTGCAGAGGATGGATATAAAAGCATCAATTTAAGTTTATCTACACCACCACAATTTTGTATGTGGGTACGAACTTATTTTTCGAAAAATAATGTGGGTACAAAAAACAAAAAAAATATTCCCCAAAAAATTATGGTATGAACAAAAAGATAGGTTCGAAAGAAAATTTGGGTACGAAAAACAAATTGGGTACGGAAAAAAATTGGGTACGACACATTTTGGGTACGAAAAAATAATTTGGGGGTACGGGAAATAAGTACCCTAGGACCTCTCGATAAATTTGAAAGAAGACTTGAACAAAGCTGCCTTAATCTTTTTCAATTGCCGTGGGGTGGGTAATGTGGGCATGGGTGGTCGAGATAGACCGTGTTGTCATAAGAGATGTTCAGTATTAATTTGAAGTAAATTGATGAATAAATGAAGAAGTTATGTTAAACAACATGTTGGGCCCCACCTCAACTCCCATCGGCCACTATCTCCTCCTACACTATTAGCACTAGAACCTTGACACAAACACACATGGTAGCTATGAGCATATGTGCGACGGTAAACTATTTGGAATTTTGATATGACCCCTGGATCAAAAGTTATTATTATTGGCGTCGCATGTTTTTAGTGAAATGAGATTTTTACCCATTTTACCCATTTATTTACCCATAACTTTTGACCCAGGGGTCAGATCAAAATGTCAAATAGTGCAACGTCGCACATATGCTCATAGCTACCATTTGTGTACGTTTCAAGGTTCTAGTGCTAATAGGAGGAGATAGTGTCCAGGACGGACGGACAGACGGCGGAGAGAACCAAAATATCCCCACGCTTTTAAAAGCGTGGGGATAATAACCACTATTGTGTCTACGCTACAATCAAATAAAATACATACACATACATAAACACAAGTATAGTAATACATTTGTAGCGCTTTTCAACCATAATTTTGAAAAAAACGTATATCACATTTATGGCGCTTATAATTATAATTTTAAAAGCCGGACCTCCTTAGTGGTAACGCGTTAGACATTTGACAACATTTTAATCGTTTATTCAATCTAAGGTATTGTGATACATTAAAAAGTATTTACTGACATTCAAAGGGAAAAATAAATCGTTAGCACATTATTTTTTACTCAATTACTTTTTAAGAATTGCAGGGAAGTAAGAAAGACAACCACTAACTGTTTTCAGACATGTAACAGATACAGTTACCACACGTCGTTTAATTCCCTCGAAGAGCGGTTTAAGCTGTTTTTGTGGTATGTGAAATCTAATAATTTTAAGACTTACGATGTTATACTTGCAAAAGGTAATACATTTTTGATCCGTTATGTTTCATGTTTTATAAAATATCGCAAGGTGAGTTGACTTTTTGAAATAAAAATGTGTTTTAAAAGATCTACGTTTTAATACAAATGTTCTAGAAGATAAGCCATGTATACAATACTAAGAATTACATGAAATAAAACATATTTTAAAAAATGCGTATGTTCAACATTTATTTGCCCTCCAAAAATGTAAAATATTACATATTACCTAAGATAATTAATTGCACGTGGCTTGACAATTCTAACAAAGACCATACAATATTATTAACAGCGACAGCAAAAGGTAAATTATATCTTTTGAATTAAAACAACTGTCACACACATATTCCAAAAAATATGAACATATTTTTATTTATTACGGTGAACAAATTCAACGCGTAACAAAAACTGTATAAATGATGCGCCATAAGATGTCATATTTGAAATGATTGAATTTTAATCTATCTCGGGCTCGCATTCTGTTTAGCGCTTCAATCTTTGATCCAAATAATAAATCTCAAATGTGTTGGAACACTCTTCTTAAAGTGTAAAGTTTGGTTTTGCAAGTAGGTTAAATTTAACGCCAATAAAAAATGGTCATTACCAGATATTTAATAAATTGATTCAAATGATCTTAACATCAACTTTACTTGCAATAATTATAAACACCCTATTACAATAAAGAGCATATTTCCATTCTTCGCGATAGTTTTTTCAGATAATTGTCCACATTGCAATAAAATTTGACTTATCGACTTCATTATTCAGCCTATATTAAAATCACGCGAATGTATGTATGGGAACCTAAACTGTTAGAGAGACGGCGTTAAATATCGTATCGCATTTCACAATCCATTCACAACCCAAGACATTTGCACACGATTAACATCAGTAGCTTTTAAATGGCAACTGTGATACTCGCACATAAATACGATCGACGTTCATGAATTAAACATTCGAGTAAGCAGATTGTTATATGAAAGCAAATTACTGAATGATTCAATTATGGGGTGGGGGCTTATAATGAAGTTCGCTTTAAGGGGACTCACAGGTTTTGTCCAGCTGTTTTCAATGGATTTCTGAACTTGATATATTGAATGAAATGCAAGACTTCCGGCAGGAGAAAAACGTGTTTTAACTAATAGTGACGATGAAGACAAACACGTTGGACTAAAAGTAATTTGATCCAGGGCCGTCAAGATTAATTTCTCGGCGTACTATAGTTCATGTAATCTGTCAGCGAATTTACTCATACATTAACGAAAACAAAAGGAACACAACACCAAGTAAATTGTTTCTCGTTTTAAGGGCATTAAATATTGGGCTAAAATCGCTTAATAATTCTAATTGGCAATATGACACCTATTTACTGTATGAAACCTATAAAACTATGACACCTATTGACACAATAACATATGTTAACAGTATCAAACCCATTAGCACCATGACACATACTGATAGTATGGCACCTATTGACAGTATGACACCTATTGACAGTATGAAACATATTAACTGTACCACACATATTTGCAGCATAACACCTATTTGACTGGATGACACCTATTGGAATTATGACACATATTAACAGTATGACACATATTTGAAGTATGACACATATTTGCTTAATGACACCTAATGACAGTATGACACCTATTGGAAGCATGACACCTATTTGCATAATTACACAATTTGACAGTATGACACCTATTGGAAGTATAATACCTATTGAAAGTATGAAACATATTTGCATAATGACACCTATTGACAGTAAGACACCTATTGGAAGTATGACACCTATTGGCATAATGACACCTATTAACAGTATGACACATATTGCCAATATGACACCGTTTGGCACTAAGAAACAGTTGACAGTATGATACCTATTTGCACTATGGCACTTATTGACAGTATGCCACAAATTGACAGTATGATACCTATTGACAGTATGACACCTTTTGATAATATGTCCCCTATTGACACTATGGCACCTTTTTGCTGTATGACACGTATTAACAAAAAACACCTTTTGACAATATGACACCTATTGACAATATGACACCTTTTGGCAGTATGGCACCAATTGATAGTATGACACCTATTGGCATTGTAGTATGACACCTATTGGCATTGTGACACCTACTGGAAGTATGTTCACTATTTACAGTATGACACCTATTGACAGTTCGACATCTATTGACAGTATGACACATATTGACAGTATGAAACCTATTGACAATATGACAATATTGACAGTATGGCACTATTTAAAGTATGAGACCTTTTGACAGTATGACACCTATTGGCAGTGTGACACCTATTGGAAGTATGACACCTATTGACAGCATGACACCTATTGTCAATATATCACCTATTGACAGTATGTTTCCTATTTACATTCTGACACCTACTGACAGTTTGACACCTATTGACAGAATGACAGCTATTGACAGTATGACACCTATTGACAGTATGACACTTATTGACACCTATTTAAAGAATGACACCTATTGATATTTTGACACATATTGACAGTACGACACCTATTGATAGTATGAGACATATTGACAGTATGACACTTATTGGCAGTATGACACCTATTGATAGTATGACACCTATTGACAGTATGACACCTATTGCCAGTTTAACACCTATTAACCGTATGACATAGATTGACAAAATGACACCTATTAACATAAGGACGCATATTGACAGAATGACACCTATTGACAGTGTGACACATATTGATAGTATGACACCTATTGAGAGTTTGACAGAAATTGACAGAATGACACATATTGACAGTTCTACGCATATTGTCAGTATGCAACCTATTGACAGTATGATATCTTTTGACATTATAACAACTATTGACAGCATGACACCTTTTGACAGTATGACACATATTGACAGTATTACAACTATTGACAACTTATGACACCTTTTGACAGTATGACGCATATTGACAGCATGACAACTATTGACAGTATGACACCTATTGACAGTATGACACCTATTGACAGTATGACAACTATTGACGGTATGCCACTTTTTGACAGTATGACACATATTGACAGTATAACACCAATTGATAGTTTGACACATATTGATAGTATGACAACTATTGACAGTATGACACATTTTGACAGTATTACACCTATGAGCATTAGGACGCATATTGACAGTATGATACCTATTTGTAGTGTGACAAATATTGACAGTATGACACATATTGACAGTGTGACACCTATTGACAGTTTGGCGCCAATTGACAGTTTGACACCTATTGACAGTTTGACACATATTGATAGTATGAAACCTATTGACAGTTTGACACATATTGACAGTATGACACATATTTACGGTATGACACCTATTGACAATATTACAACTATTGACAGTATGACACATATTGGCAGTATGACACCTTTTGCCAGTATTACACCTTTTGACAGTATGACACCTATTTACGGCATGACACCTATTGACGGCATGACACCTTTTGACAGTTTGACACCTATTAACAGTATAAGACCTATTGACAGTATTACACCTATTGACAGTATAACACCTATTTAAGGCATGACACCTATTGACAGCATGAAACCTATTGACAGTATGACACCTATTGACAGTTTGACACCTATTAACCGTATGACATAGATTGACAAAATGACACCTATTAACATAAGGACGCATATAAACAGTATTACACCTATTGACAATGTGACACATATTGATAGTATGACACCTATTGACAGTTTGACAGAAATAAACAGTATGACACATATTGACAGAACTACACATATTGTCAGTATGCATCCTATTGACAGTATGACATCTATTGACATTATGACACATATTGACAGTATTACACATATTGACAACTTATGACACCTATTGACAGTATGACACCTATTGACAGTATAACACCTATTGACAGAAGGACACCTATTGACAATATGACACCTATTGACAGTATGACAACTATTGACGGTATGCCACTTTTTGACAGTATGACACATATTGACAGTATAACACCAATTGATAGTTTGACACATATTGAAAGTATGACAACTATTGACAGTATGACACATTTTGACAGTATTACACCTATTGACAGTATGGCGCAAATTTGTCAGTTTGCCACCTATTGACAGTTGACACGTATTGATGGTATAAAACCTATTGACAGTTTGACACATATTGACAGAATGAAACATATTTACGGTATGACACCTATTGATAATATGACACATACTGACAGGATGGCACCTATTTACAGTATGACACCTATTGGCAGTGTTACACATATTGACAGTATGACACCTATTTACAGTATGACACCTGTGGACAGTATGACACATATTGACAATATTACAACTATTGACAGTATGACACATATTGACAGTATGACACCTTTTGCCAGTATAACACCTATTGACAGTATGACACCTATTTACGGCATGACACCTATTGACGGCATGACACCTATTGACAGTATTACACCTTTTGACAGTTTGACACCTATTAACAGTATAACACCTTTTAACAGTATAACACCTATTTACAGTATGACACCTATTGTCAGTATAACACCTATTGATAGTATGACACCTATTGACAGTATGACACCTTTTGACAGTATGACACTTATTGACTGTATAACACATATTGACAGTAATACACCTATTGACAGTATTACACATATTTGCAGTATGACACCTATTGACAGTATGACACCTATTTACGGCATGACACCTATTGACGGCATGACAACTATTGACAGTATGACACCTTTCGACATTTTGACACCTATTAACAGTAAAACACATATTGACAGTATAACACCTATTTACAGTATGACACCTATTTTCAGTATAACACCTATTGATAGTATGACACCTATTGACAGTATGACCCCTTTTGACAGTATGACACTTATTGACAGTATAACACCTATTGACAGTATGACACCTATTGTTAGTATTACAAATATTTGCAGTATGACACCTATTGACAGTATGACACCTATTGACAGTATGACACCTATTGACAGTATGACAACTATTGACAGTATGACACTTATTGACAGTATGATACATTTTTGCAGTATGGCACCTATTTACAGTAGGACACCTATCGACAGTATGACACCTATTGACAGTATGACACCTATTGACAGTATGACACATATTTGCAGAATGACACTTTTTGACAGTTTCACACAAATTTGCAGAATGACGCATATTGACAGTATGACACATCCTTACAGTATGGCATCTATTGACAGTATGACACCTATTGACAGTATAACACCTATTGACAGTATGACACTAAAGGACGGTAATACACCTATTGACAGGATGACACTTAATGACAGTTTGACACCGATTGACAGTATAACACCTGTTGACAGTATTACACATCTTTACAGTATGACACCTATTGACAGTATGACACCTATTGACGGTATAACACCTATTGACAGTATGACACCTATTGACAGCAAGACCTCTATTGACAGTATGACACTTATTGACAGTATGACACCTATTGACAGTATGACACATATTTGCAGAATGACACTTTTTGACAGTATCACACATATTTGCACAATGACGCATATTGACAGTATGACACATCTTTACAGTATGGCATCTATTGACAGTATGACACCTATTGACAGTATAACACCAATTGACAGTATGACACTTAATGACGGTAATGCACCTATTGACAGGATGACACTTAATGACACTTAATGACACCGATTGACAGTATAACACCTATTGACAGTATTACACATCTTTACAGTATGACACCTATTGACAGTATGACACCTATTGACGGTATAACACGGTATTGCACAATGACGCATATTGACAGTATGACACATCTTTACAGTATGGCATCTATTGACAGTATGACACCTATTGACAGTATAACACCAATTGACAGTATGACACTTAATGACGGTAATGCACCTATTGACAGGATGACACTTAATGACACTTAATGACACCGATTGACAGTATAACACCTATTGACAGTATTACTCATCTTTACAGTATGACACCTATTGACAGTATGACACCTATTGACGGTATAACACCTATTGACAGTATGACACCTATTGACAGCATGACCACTATTGACAGTATGACACCTAATTACAGTTTGACACCGATTGACAGTATAACACCTTTTGACAGTATGACACCTATTTAATGTATGACACCTATTGACAGTATGACACCTATTGACGGTATGCCACCTATTGACAGTATGACACCTATTGACAGTATACCACATTATGACAGTATGAAACCTATTGACAGTATGACACCTCTTGACAGTATGACAACTATTGACGGCATGACACCTATTGACAGTATGACACATATTTACAGTATGACTCCTATTGGCAATACTGCACATATGGGCTATATGAAACCTATTGACAGTATGACACCTATTGACAGTATAAAACCTATTGACAGTATGACACCTATTTACAGTATGACAACTATTTGCAATACTACACATTTTGGCTATATGAAACCTATTGGAAAAATTACACTTTATGACAGTATGACACGTGATTTTCTATTTTTTAACAAGTCATGCCTGGATTTTGTTTTAAGATCAACACAACATGTTTAAATTGATTTTAATTAATAAAATTGTTTGTTCCCCCCCCCCCCCCACTCTACACTCATACGGTTCTCAATTAACGGATTTATTATATCACTGAAATATCTTATAATTATTTAAATTAGCTTCAATGTGACTAATGTCCTTCGTGATTCGAAATGCTGCATTTGAAGCGTAATATATTTCTTCAATGGTGATTATAGACCATGCTTTTAGAAAATGCTCTTCTATTGTATATAAATTAGCAATTACATCAATGTATATATAAGAATATTGGACAACCAGTATTGTTTCACACTAATACATTTTAATTTAGTTAAACACCAAGGGCGTTATGCGATGTCAGCTCTTTGTTGAATTTATTAAAGTATTGATCCTTGCTTGGTAAAATAATCACGATAATACAGTTATAATTTTGAAATTAATATTGATGACTCATGCTCCTTTTGAATTATGTTCGTAAGTCAATACCATTGTTTGATAGATTTTCAAACAAAACGTTTTTAAGATTATCTGATATGTAATAGCGATCTTTTAAAGCTACGTGCTTCTTTGAGAACATTGTTTTCAAACAATATTTAAACGAGTAATATGTTTTAAGATGACGAACAATTACAATAATAAGATATCCTATTACGATACGCGATTTGCCAATTAGAACACAGTTTATTCATTAAATTATCAGATGTACTAAGTAGTGATGTTAATTTTATTATGGAAATAAAAAAAATAAACAGTCAGCAGTTTCAACTAGCCATAGTTCGTATAGTGTGGCGTTGAATTGTAATGCTCTGTTATTAGAATTGTTTCACGATAACAGTTAAGCGTTCATTTCATTTCAACTATACGTTTACCAAAATTGTTAACCACATTAGAAAAGTGGGAGATATATTTTGTAATTAGAAGCAACCAACTCTTTTTAGAACTTCAAGTATTGAGAGGTACTTTATACTTTTGCATATACATTCATGTTATGCAGGCTGACATATGTAATTAGATTTACATTTGTATTGCTGTTTATTTTACGTTTCAATGTTGTGGATGGTAATTGTCTCCATTCATGGCTAGGTTTGAGATAATCCTTGAAATTAATCCTGTTTAAGACCTGATGAAAATCGAGTTTAATGTTTTGTGTGATTGTATATATGTTTTCCTTGATCTTGTTACCGCAAACGCACCCAAAATATACACAGCAGAATTAAGAAGTAATGTTTACCTGATAACCGCGTGATGTTGTATGTCATAGTTCATGTCAGAAGATCGGTCATTGTCGATAATGGATTTTTAAATCTAAGATAATTATATCTCCTTTATTTGCCCACCGGGTTGGTTTCTTTTGATACTTAACCATGTGTTTGTAATAATGAATCTATTATCTTGAACGTGTATCACGTAATTGTTCGTGTTTCGTCAGCTTATTTTTAATCATAATAACCTTATGCCAAATGCAATTCTTTAGGCCATTTGTTTTAAAATAGCAATGCCCTATTACATTATCTGTTCATATTCAAGATAACAGTCCTATTCCTCATTAATGCAGGTTTCGACACAATACAATTAATTGTCTGATATGAAACAAGTATCATTAACTGGTATTCAATTCGTTACTTTGTAAATACCCCACGGTTGGATCCATTTATTTTGGGACATAATCATATGTAGCGTTTAGCACTTTGTTGGCAAACGTTTATGTATCATCTTTATTTCAGTGATAATTCCAGCTTTTGAAATAAAATTCATTATTTTATTACATTAATTCTTTAAAAAATGTAGAAAAGGACGACAGATATAAGGGCAAAACTATTGTTTTTTGTGATTGATTAATTTTGATTATTAGTTTGTTGTAAGGTTAATACGTTAATAGCTTGAAGAATGGTCTACTACGGGGTATGCGTTTTCTAAAATAAGTGTTTCGCTAACAGCATCGAAATACTCAAAATAAATGATTGGTGCATGATTACAAAATTAAATAAAGCTCTTGTTCGGTGGCGATTGGGAACGATAAAGGGTATAAAACCCATGTAAAAATGTTTGTTTTAAGATTTATTGAAATGCGATGAAAATAGTTTAAATAGAAATGCAAAACATTCACTGACTGAGTAAATATTCAAAGAAGTTAAAGTATCTTTTAGTGTGTAAATACAAAAGCAACATTAACATTTATATTATGATATACAATCGTATTAATCTCTCGCATTCAAAACACAAGTCATAATAACATTTACGGGAGTAACATTGTGTGCCTTCGATAGTATAGTGTTTTCATCTACAGTCGATTCAATAGCATTGTATTGCCCAATTATTAAACACATATGGAATAGGGGACATTTTCGCATGACGACGGTCATTTCAACTTGCCTCTTTGTTTTTGAATGCACTATGTGGTAAGCGATTGGTTGGCGTGCCAAACAAGCAACCACGGTTCTCAAAATACAGGGTATAGAAAGATAAAAAAAGTATGCACCTGTCATCAGATTTAACCTTATATCTTGACGTCGATAACACATCTTGTGCTTCTTTTGAAATGTTAAGTATGACTTCAATGGCGTAAATGTTTTATGTGCATCAAACATTGCTTATTTTTACAAACATTTGCTTTTGTATCAATGTTTATAACTTAGATTGTTGTGACAACCTGTATTGTTCAATACTGATTACTCTGAACGTAATGAATCGTCAAGTGCGTCTGGTAATATAGGCACGATGTTGTTTTATGGTAGCCTTAAGGGTAACTGTATAACCAATTATGTTTTTATTAGTATCGAATGCATCTTGCTCATCGGGTTATATTCAAGATACAATATCGAATTCATCTTGATGAACAAAGCTTTGTATGGTTATTCTTATAAGTTATTTCCAGATCTGAGCCATATCTTTGGTTTTCCTTCATTAAAGATGAACGTAGAGGTCATCTTGATAATTTAATGTTCTACGCTCTACTTTGAAATCATTATTTTAAACAAATACCAAACAATGCATCTCTTGATTATCGACACATAGTACCGAAATAAACTAAGAACAAGATAACTATATACATCAAACAATAATACTTCAAATCAGTTTTTACTAATTACTTTGCATTACAATCAGATGAACTTGTTTGTATTAGTTAACGGGAGTTCGTTGATCTTTGTGAACGAAATGTTACAAGCACAAAATAATGCCGTTAAGTTCTCACGATAAAATACTTATTGGTAATTAATTTTACGGTATCGTATAGGCATCAGTACCACCTCAGCTATGTACTTCGTGATACTTTAATGTTCAACAGACAAGGCATTTGATTCCCCCACACCGTCCAAAAATCCTTGTTGAAGCAATTAAATCGATTACGTGTTTTCGTTTTGTGGTGTTCGAATTGTTGAAATTAAATATCACCTGTACAAAATGTGCACCCAATAGTCCCGGTGCATGAACAAGTAGAACCTTATTAAACACGATTGTAGGAATGGTCTGTTACCATGAAGGAGTATGCTAGAGTCCAACATCAAGCCAACATAAAACGCTTTAAATATCTGTATGTGCGTCGTGAAAACTTGACCATCAATTTAAAGTACTGATTACACATATTCCCATTTAGTTGTAACGCAAGTGTCACGAAAACTGCTTTTAAACAAAGATGTAGTCCGTTTCAATAATGTTTTCATGAAAACCACGTTTTGGCTTCTTTAGCAATATTAAAGTTATAACGCAAGGATTCACTCAATATACTAGTTTGTTGAGTACGTACATACATTAAAGCTCCTCTTGGTTTACGAATGGCGATGCGAAGATATGGTTATACAAAGTCGATTGAGGGAAAAACAAACACACATCTGGTTGATATTGATTTTTGCCAAATGTTTACTTAATGTTTTAATGATTATTATTGCCATAAACACATCGACAAAGTGATTTTGAAAGGCATTTAAAGTAAAGTGTGTGTACATGTAAGAGGTGATTGTTTCATTCATTGAACCTATCTGGAGATATGTATGCAGATTAATTAATGTCTTGATTGCCATTATCGTCATTTACCTGATACCAAATGCGGGTGTATTTTTATTCACTACGGTAAGTTATTCAATGTGGCCGTTTAATTATCCTTGAAGTCATTGGGCTTTTGTGTCTGAATCTTGTGTTTCAAATCATATTTCAATTGGATTTCCTACGTGCTTGAAATTAGTTTGCGTGATTGACCATTTAAACACTTGATCAATATTATTGTAAAACATATTTCTATTTCTACGACAAAAGACTATAATTTGTATATGGTTATTATAAATAGTTAGAAACTGTTTGACTTTGATCGTGGAAACATATGTTCGCCGTTATTACTACAATATTGGTATAACATGCCACATTTCTTACTTTCTCTTCATTATCTAGAAAAAAATTCAAAGTAACTCAGTATTCAGTAACAATAACTACTGCTTAAAATTAACGTCTTTATCCAATTGTAGTAGAACGGTTCAACACAGGAAAAGCAGTATTGATCAATCTAAATCGGTAAAATAAAAACGAGTTTGTAACGTTTATCATCTCGGATTAAAAAAACAACAACGTATATATTGTTTACCTAACGTATAAAGTACGCTTTTAATATAAAAACATGTAACGTGTAAGCACTGTAAGGTATGGTGTGGGATGCCTCGACCCATCACATACCCATTGACGAGGACAATAAAATATATCGATCCCCATTCCAAATTCCATCCCCATAGGCATCGACTGATATATTAATTATTTGTAATTAGTACTAACACCGTTATTAACAATTATTTCTTACAAATGAAATGCTATTAACACATACATTATACTAGCTATTAATATGTATGATATTGGACTGGTATGTACAGCTTATATTCGAAAACAAAGGTAGATGTACACAAAAGATGATGTTTTTGTCAAGAGTCACGATCTAACGACCACATCGCATTAAAGTATTTAATCATGGCAAGCAGTTGTTGGGATTCGATTCAAAATTATTATTGTATTCAAAGACATTGGTTCTTATTATCGAGCACATGCAAATGAAATCAAAAGAAGTGTTCAGTTTCTTTTCTAACGCCTATGATTTCTTTTTCTACTTTCGACCATAGTGTTCTGTGTGATTCAGAAGCGTTTGACTCTATCTCAAACGTTTATGTGGTGTTGCCGCACACTGAAGCAGATTTGCTTATGGTGTTCGATGATCAGAGTATTTATGTGGCAGTCAATTACGAAAGCAATAGCGCATTTCGCTCCTTGTTAATTTTACTTAAATCACTATCCTATACAATCTAGTCCTGAAGATAAGACTTACCAGTATCATCATCATCATCATCATCATCATCATCACCATCATCATCATCATCATCATCATCATCAACATCATCATCATCATCATCATCATCATCATCATCATCATCATCATCATCATCATCATCATCATCATCATCATCATCATCATCCCCACCATCATCATTATCATCATCATCATCATCATCATCGTAATCATTAATCATCATCATTAGCAGCAGCAGCAGCAACAACATTATCATCATCATTATAATCATCATTATCATCATCATAACTATTGTTTGATTTTTTTATTTTTTATTATTAATATTTTAATTTAAATAATCATCATTTCCTAAATAAAACTATTGTTCTAAAACAATGTATATAAAGACATGAGAAAAACTAAATATTGATTATGAAATAAATGGCAACACGTTTAAGAGAAACTTTATTTCAAAAAGTAAAACAAACATATTTAGGTACAAACAAGTTTCATTATCCCAAAATATCGAGAACCCAAAGGTATTTCATAGAGGGACAATTCATGAATGTACATATCTATTCTATGCACACACAAATATAAGATAGTATTTTTGAACGCCTATGCATGTGGCATGTTTACGATGTATATGTTTAACATATTAAATATCGGATTGAATTTGAGCTCCTTTATCTCCACAGTGTAAAATAATTTTGTATTTAAAGAATCAATTCATATAATGTTATGCGTATATAAATAAACTTAACACAACTTGGAATACTGTTGTTTTGTTTTCATTCTCGATGTACGGATTAACGATGGAAAGTCCACGTATTGCATGCATATTCGTTGAGAAATTAGAATAAACGTGTAATCAGCAGTGGGATCAGCAGCAAAATAGCCATGAACTGGATTTGTCCAGCTCCGCTACATCCTCCGACCGTGACTTTCACGACAGTTGTACCGTCCGCCGAGACTGCTCCTGTCGTTGCAGTCTGGTCTGCAGTGATCGTTGTGGTGTATCCGCCAGATGTAGCACTTGTCAGTGCCCTGCCCGTCGTAACTTTGAGAGCGCCAGTATTTGCGTCAACAGTCAGGTCAGTAGTAGGAGCTAGGTTAAAATTATTAAAAATATTAATAAATCTGTAACTGATTTGCTCTATGATTTACCATACTGTTATTCACAATTTGTATTAGCTCGTTTCTTGACGTTACGTATTATGGGAACATACGTGGAAGATATGCGGGTGTGCGGATGGGAGGACGAGCGGTTGGGCGGGCAGCATAATCATGAAATCCTCACCAAACTTATTAGATATGTTTGATGACAAAACAATAACAGGCAAATTAACACCAGACATGTTATAATCAATGCCGTGTATTTATACAAAAAGGTAAAATTCTCCATTTTACGTTGTTACAATCTACTTCTCTTTATTTCTCTACCTGTACATGATCTTTTAATTAAGTGATACGCTTTAAATACACGTTAATGTTTTACTATATTTGGACTTTTTCAATCATTAGTTGCCTAATTGAATGTTCCGTTTAATAAATAAATATACACCCTTTGCCTCCAAATCTTTAAAGCTATTTTTCTATTTTAAACACAATTATATGAATTTTGGATAAAAAGAACATTTCTCACTATTTGTGTAGGTTACGGTGTCTGTTCCTGTAACAGCATCAACAGCTGTGTAGGTCCCAATCAATGTCCCTGTTGATAAAGTGATAAAGCATTTGACTTAAATAGTAAGTCATTTATTATTCAGTACAACTTACGCAAATGTTGACCATAATTAGAATATGTCACTTATGCACTGAGATACACATGCAGCATGACATGCAGTGCAGTTATCTTTAACAATAACAATACAATTTAGATACAATACAAATTAAACATATATTGTTTTGTGCTATCAACCTTCAATAGATCTAAAGTGTTTGCATTCTTTCTCGGTATGCCTTAAAAAACGTACGCTGTTTTTGAGGAAAGATGATGAACCTGCTCAAAATCGACCTGTTTTGCAAGTAAAAGCATACTATCGAAACATGTACATTTTAAGTGAATAATGACTAATTATTTGACGTCGTCACAAATCTAAAGCTTGTTATATTGCCTATTATTCTGGGCTGTGCACAAATGTGTGTGTTGCTGGTTATACGATTTCTTTCGATGAATGCTGGTGTCTTTTAAGCATACCGTGAATATGTGGCGACGTCTACGGAATTATAAAAGCCAGACTGGAAGGACGCTTTTAAATATAACGGTATTTTCCTTTAAATACAACAACAAAGAAAACGCTACTTATCAGTAAATCCAGTAGGAATTAGCTATACCTCTGCATTGAAATATATATTTTTTGACAAGAGATACTGCAAAGATAAAGATTCGGCATCTTCAAGCTTTGAGATTGGGTGAAAATGTGTATACCTGCAACAGTGCCGTCTGCTACACAAACTTCGTAGCTTGTCTTTGCAAACTCCAGCTTGTTTGTCACAGTTAGGGTGACAGTTAAAGTTGCAAATCCCGCGCTATCAGTGCCGCTGTGTACGAGAAATAAAATCAGATTGTGATAGTACTGCAGAAAAAAGAACACCCCATGCTGGTGGTTATCTAAATAACTTAACTTTGTTCATTGCCTTTATATATCTATTTATTTGTACTTGTTTGATTACATTATTTACTATTTTGTAGATGCCTAAGGCGAAAACAATTGTAAACCTAACATAATATGTATGTATGTAACTAGTAAAATGACAATGAAATAAAATAAATAAAACAAGATAACGTTTCATATTGCAAAAACTCGAGTGGAATTACATATATGTAATTGCCTTGCGAATTATTGCAATAGTTGACGTGCTTTTTTCATCAAGCGTAAAATTAAGTTTGATCTTTGGGTAAATAAAGTCAAACACGATCCTTTCAACAATCAATATGGTTAAACCGTGTTTGATTATCATCTGTAATGCATTTAATCAGTTATAAATTATCGATGAGTTATCGCGGCATCCGGTCTCCGAACGGACAGACAGACGGGAGTACATAAAAACAAAGAAGGCATAGCTGTTGCAACCAAGGATTAAATACAGGTAGGAACTCACTAGCACTTCTGTTTACAATGATATACATGTACACTGAATGCCTGTTCGTCACGAATCATACAAACGTCAAACGTGCGTGCGAGAGACCTATGAACAAATAGTTCACTTACACTATTTTGAACGTGTATGATGATTTCGTTTCCTTGTCTAAGGTTTTACCGGCTGCCAGTTTCACAGCTCCGGAAGTGATTGTAGAACTAGCAATCGAGTCTGGATTGCCATCAGCAGCAAATGTGAATGCAACACTTCCCGAATCAGTCGTTGCCGCCACAGTGAAAATTGTGGCTGAGTCCACACTCGTTTCCACCACGCTTACTGTTACTGTTTGATCTCCCGTTTTTACCGCAGGAGACCCTGGTCCTGTGAAGGTCACGGCGCCATCTATATAATAGAAGGTTTATTGTCATATCGTTTATTTACTTTTACTTTTTGGTCGAAAATCACACTTCTTTCGCGTTGAAAAATTTCCTTATAGACGCCATTTGAAACTTCCTTAATACCGTTTTGAAAATTAATTTATATCCGTTAGTATATTAATGATAATTGTATCGCAAAACGCGTTTTATTAAACAAAATCACATTGCAATTACACTGCAATCCTTTTGAAAATAAAATGGTTGCATTTTTTCTTCATAATTTCATAACATTTGTTGAAAAAATGTTCTTAGTTCATATTGTGTTGTTTTATCGTATTTTCTCTTGAAATTTATAACTTTTATGTATCCTATTATTTTGGTAAATTTTACAATACAGTCATAACCTTTAGAAAACGAAAATCCGTAAATGCGACATTTGAAACTTTCTCTTCACAGTTTCCAATAAAAAATAAATCAATTAGTAAATGGGTTTATAATTTATTGAGGAACGGGTTATCGCAAAATGGATTGCTATAAAATATAAATTCCATATTAGACACAAAAATTCGTTTTTCAATAGAATTATCGCATTTCTGATGTGTTTTTTTTCACTTCAGTATAAAATTTATTGAAATCACTTCCTACACACTTTCCGTTATCAAATTTGTTCATTTAAATCACCACTTTCTTTGTCTTCTATTCTTGTGCCGTATCTTACACCCTTTTCTTATACGTAATATGAATAAACTTCCGTTATTTTGAACAAAAAAATCCTTATACACATCATTTGAGACTTTCTTTTCAAAGTTTCCAACTATTAAGAATCCTTTGACAGTTTACTGTTATTGTGTAATAATCTTAGAATAATTATTTGATGATTGATGTATTTGTTTACAATTTTACAATTGTTAACAAATATTTATTTAATTTTAACTGCGTATGTAAACATAATTGTGTGGTAACCACGAATCGAGAACCACAAAAGCGGAGCCTTTTTGTAAATCTCTTAATCTAATTAGAATTAATAATTCACCCTTCAACAAAAACAACTCGGGTCGCGGTTATTTCGTTGGGTCGGTTCGAAACGGGAAACTTTCATAATGTTATAATCATTATTATTATTTTATTTTTTTTATTATTTTTTTTTTATTATTATTATCATTATTATCATTATTATTATTATTAATAATAATAATAATAATACAAATAATAATTATAATAATAATAATAATATTATTATTATTATTATTATTAATAATACTAATAATAATAATAATAATAATTATTATTATTATTATTATTATTGCAATTAATAATTACAGTATTACAGACCCAATTTTAAAGTTTTATGAAATAACTCCCATGTTGTTGTAAAAGTTTCTATAATTTTAATAATGTCGTCTAGAACGCCAGTGAGACACGCGCATATCGCGGTTTACAATTAAATGCTCGAATATGCAATTCACGGGTTTAGGGATAGAGATAATTGAAGTAAACTTGTATAGGATCTGTGAACTAGTTTAAAAGCTTAGAAATCAGGCTAAAATCATCATATTTAAATATAACAAAACTGTGAGGGAAAAAAATATTATTAACCTGTATGTTCTTCCGTTATTTGGGAATTTGAATGATTTAATGGCGTGGTCTTATTACAAGTTATTAATATATCAGATTTGTATCTACCCTTAACATGTAATTTCATGTTTGAAATTTAAAAAAGTTCGCCATAGTTCCGATAAAGGTTTGTGGCAATTTTCACAGGTCAGTTTGATCTGGTAGTCCACAGTAAGGCCGTTACAATTGAACGACATATACCTTACATTTACTTCTGTGTCGGACTTGGCAAGTAGTTTGTCCAAAGTCATGTGAGTTTAATTAACATGCTCATAAAATTCAAAACATCTGCATCCATCATAATTAAATATTAGATTAGTTTAAGTATTTAATTACCAGAATTAGTCAAATGCATGTAAATGGACTCGAATTGACGAGGTACTGATACAAAATTGTGTGAATTAAAATATATAGATTAAACAGATATGTGATTTCACGGTTCAGCCTAAGACCTCAGCAAATAAGTTAGTTCTTGTATTAAAGCGGTCCATGTATTACCGGTTTCTATGCCGAGTGAAAAGAAGTGTAGCTTCTACTTTGACAGCTAAGACAGCGAATAATTTATCCCAGAATTTGATTCGACTGCAAGCAAAACTGGAAACGTATATGTTCGGGTATTACATGAATTGTTTTTAATTTATTTTGGATTTATCTGAATGTGTGTGTTTCTAAAATCAATGTCGATACATCGATGTAAACATGAAACGAATGTTTGGCACTGTGCATTAGGCATATACATTTTATTTTATTTGTTAAGTCCAATTAACTGTTTGAACCATACGAACAAGGCAGATATAAAAACAAAAAACAAATTAAGAAATCCTAGAAGGGCAGTCATAAACAACCTGCAAACATTATTACTTAGGACAAACCGCCTTCACAATGTACCGGCCTATGGAATTGTTATCAATAAGAGAAAATTCACAAATCTTAACTACGCATTTTTGAAGTGTTAATGTCTAAAACAAAAACTATTTCGACAGTTGCTCGGAGCTGAATAAATGCCATGAGAACGAACTAACTACGGACATATGTGTTTTCTGCAGTTTATGGGCACAGTCATAACATAGTAGTCTTGTTTCAAAATTCTATAGCCTAAACTCACAATTTGGATTATGGATAAAAATATTCAGTTTCGGTAAATTTCGTTACGAATAATAAAACATGTGTCGTCATTTCGTGTTGGCGTTTTGGCGCCCTCCTCTAAGCGCGCTCCCACAGATCGGACGACAAATATCGTTATTGTCGTATCTGTGCTCTTATTTGCCGTTGTTTCAAAAACGTCAAAACGAAATTTAGTTTAAATGTGATATGGCGTTTTTTTATTTAGTGTTGTTCTCTTTGGCGCACGAAAAACCCACAAGATCACCAGTACCACGAATCTATGTCGCCAACACGCATCTTTAGGTCCATCGTATCGAGATGTTTGAGTGCAACATTGTAGTTTTGGCAGAAGAGATTGACACATGAGTAGACTACACAGTCTAATATGAGAAATGAAGAAAGAATATTTTGTGAAAGCGAAACCGGTTACAAAAAATATCACAATGGGTGCGTACAAAGATGCTGTTTAGCATGAGCAATTCAATTAAATGTCAAATGTAAGCGAAATTATCACCAAGATGCGCAATACTACTGCTATAGGTTTCGCATTTCGTTATTATTTCCCTATTCCAACTATCGGAGCGAACCTTAATTAAAGTGTTTTTATTCTTTATGATCGTATATCGAGTCAATGTCAGCGTAAGCAAATGCACGAGCAAACCAAGAAAGAAAACGTAAAACAAATATCCAGTAAATTTACCTGAGTACTGCAGCAAGCACAATATCACTACCAACCCTGGAAGTCCGGTCATGGTAAGTTTCTCACAGGCAACACATCGAATGTGTCTGGGGCATGGTGCTGCTGGTCAATTTATACAAATGGCAATCACTAGAAGTCACGTACGCGGTTTCCATGCCAAGACACAAAACAAAACTTATGTTGTGACTACTATTTTCTACCCTAATAACGTTGGATGATAAATGGTTTGATGAAGGGACTTTGTTGAGTGACAGGGTTGTGGAGCTTCACTGAGCCAATCAAATGATCGTTAACAAAAGCTGTAGAAAAATAATGCTGACTGGCTGATTAAATTTAACAGCGTAGCCGACATTACTTCTGAAATACCCCTTTGTTTTAACAGCAATTAGAGCCAAGGTCCTATCCCGTGTAGAAACGCATTCCTTATTGGCTGAAACTACTGGATGATGAAAAGCTGACGGGGCGGCGCCTTTTTCCACGGATGAAATTTGAGTCCCTTAGATTACGGACTTCAAACAAACTTGAAAGGAAAATAGGAGTTAAACGAAGACAAGGTGTCACATATCTTGATTTTGTTGATTTAAGACATTGAAAATTTGAAACAATTCAAACCGTTTTCGTTCTTAAGTTAAGCCTATTTTTTCTGTTTCTGAGTACTGTATTAATGATTTGTTTCCGGTTGATACAATACAACTAATCACATTCACGATAGAATATGTTGATATCAGATTGAACGTTGATGCATTAAACAGTTGGTGTAACGTTATAAACAATTAATTCAAAACATATATTTTTGCTGTCCGACTTGTTTTCAGATTTCGTTTTCAAAGTTTGAAATTGTCTTCAAATGCAGTATCACTTGTATAATGCTGTAACAGTTTCAAGTTAAAGATAAAAGAAACAAAAACAGTTTGCCTTTCCGTAGTAGACCCATACGTCTTCAGGAGCAAAAAAGAATCTACTAAGTGCAAAACGGATGTTAGTTTTAAAACGTAAGTCATTTCTTTGTTTAAATTGTTTTCAAAAAGAATATTAAAATAAATAACGGGATGTTAATGATACGAAATAGAAACTTTATTTGAAATAACGTTTATATATAATTTTAATAATCCATACATATTTTATTTCTCGCATATTTAATTACTGTTTAACTAAACAAACACACACTTAATAAATGCATTTCAAAGTGAAATTAGTAAAGTAGTTTTGGATTTTCTATAACAACAAAACATAATCGAAATTTGTGCCAATTTAGGTTACCTATCCATAAAATTACATTACATTTGCAAAGGTACACATGTACTGTAAACAAGTAAAATTCGTAAATTGCTATTTATCATTTTCCATAAAAATATCGATAGTTGAACATATCTTAGCCAATAGTGCGTTTTTTATTTTAGTGAAAAGTATTGATTCCAATATTTTAATCGATTACCGTTTTTAGAAAAAACTTCATTTAACGAAAATTTGCATAAGTGCGTTAACCGTTAAAGCGTATTGGACAAAAATACATTAGATTGCCATGTATATGTCCTAAGGAAAAATAAATAAATGTATTCAATAAATCTTATTTAACAGAAACTTTTTCAACGGCTACATAATATTTCCCCAATCAAAATGAAAATATTATAAAAATGTGGTTATTTGAATAAGTGTCTGTTTCAATGAACTTTTTTAATCTATTTTGTTTTGGAATATTATATTATTATGTTGTCGAGTCTTATTATCTTGATAATATGACACAATCTCATTAAAATAATAGTTGCGTAGCACACTCTTAGTAGATGGATTCTATTTTGAATAACTGAAATGTTAAAAAAAATTGTTGCATTTCATCGCAGTTGTTATACTAAACACGTAAATGAAGTGGTTTTGAATAAACAACAAGAAGAAATTAATACTGAAAATTGATTGTTAAACGTTGACTTTTTTCACGCCAAGATAGCCGGAAAAGATATTTGTTATCACTCGAAACATTTCAAGGATTCATCTGGTAAGTTCAAATATGGTTGTGAAGTTACAAATGGATTGTGCGTCGAGAATGGATTTAATTTCAAGTTGTTGACCATGAAAAAAGACGATTTCGCAGGTGAACGCGTTAAAGCGGTTCTCTGAAAAATAAAAACAATTGTGTTCATAGAACATTTACGACATGAGAAATGACAATCTGGAAGGGGAATTTATTTTGATCATATTTCCACTATTTTGAGCATGAACGGTTGCACATCTGCAACTCAACTTGCTCAGTGTAGTGACTACGATTGGATCAATAGGATTGCACGAGGTAAGTAAATTATTCGTTTTAGAAAAGTGATTTCACTGTAATCTTCAATTTTATTGTGTGTTATTTTTTATCAAATGCTGTGATATCAAACAAATAAATGAAGATAGAATGGTAGACAAATTCATTAGATACATTATATCTGTGTTTTTTTCTACGAAAACATATATTAATTGTATTTATTGTGTAAACACAACATGTCCAACGCAACGATGAGTACACACTCTTTTCAGATTTATTAAAATATGTTTGTCATTTTAAAGTAAACTATATTCGTCCGAAAATGTAGGAATCAAATTTTCCGAAAAAGTAGGAATTAAAGTAATAATAATTTGCATTGTGGTCGTTTATTGGTAAATACACATCTGTGATGCTTTGATTTGCGACTATTACACAATTATAATGTTTGACTCCATTACTGCAAATGATCGCTATTTTCTACGTTTTATCGTTTGAATTACTTAATATTCAATCAATTAAGCAACATCTGAATTGTTTTATGATTACATATTATTATGTGTTGACTGATATTTATAAAAAAAAAAAGAAGTAACACAAACAATGAATTGCCTCATACGCGCGCGAAACCTCAATCTTACAAAATGTGTATCACAAATTACTAATTCCCATGAGTAATGTTTATCGGACCTCCTATCATGTTACTTGACCCCGCCCCCAACCCCATTCCCCCATAAAATATATCAATAATAATAATTTGAATGCTGGCATTACTACGGACAACTAAACAAACGTGAAAACAGTTGCCATAGTTGTACACGGTGTGAGAAGAATCACACACGACGTCAACATTCTACGAGGATTATCCACTACAGTATCTAGTTTTCCGAGGTCGTAATATCGTCATTCACTTGCTTCGGAGCGTTTACACAACGTTTCAACAGGCAGAGATAGGGAAGCGATATCTTTTAGACTGGTTTAAAAACTATTATATAACAATTTGAATAGCAAATCAGTCGATAGAGAAATGTAAAGCAAGTGTGCCGTTAATAGATATTTGTAAATTTATCATCATCATCATCATCATCATCATCATCATCATCATCATCATCATCATCATCATCATCATCATCATCATCATCATCATCATCATTATCATCATCATCATCATCATCATCATCAACAACAACATCATCATCATCATCATCATCATCATAATCATCATCATCAGCAGCAGCAGCATCAACAGCATCATCATCATATCAGTATCATCATCAGCAGCATCATATCATCATCAACATCATCATCATCATCATCATCATCATCATCATCACAATCACCATCATCACAATCACCATCATCATCAGCAGCAGCAGCAGCTAAATCATCATCATCAGCATCATGTACCTCATCATCATTATCATCAGCAACAGCAGCAAAATAATCCTACTTTTAATCATCATCAGCAGCATCATCAGTAATGGTATCATCATCATCTTCTTCTTCATTATTATCTTCATAATCATCATCATAATCATCATTATCATCACAATATCAAACTCAAAATAAGCATTCTTTATACAAAGGATTTTAAGATGATGGTATTTTTATTGACATTATATTAATGAGTATGATATTTCTGCTAATAATGACGTAACAATCTGGTGCTTTTGCTCTTGATGTCATGATAACGCTAATAACATGATGAGTATTTAGAGGAAGAGATAAGACCACAAAACGTGTTAATAATATGATCGCTCAAATTATAAATCGAAGAAGTATTATATTATCAGAGCGGTCTGTTAGACGAACGTTGATATCCTTTGCACTTTAAATGTATATACATGTAAGGTGCTGTTAATTAGAAGTGACTCCTGCTATAACAATCGTTGGTGGTTATGGCATGCAACCTGCTAGTAAACTCTTGAGACAATGGATTGTCTACCTTATCTCGCCACACTTTTGGTGCTGAACCCCATGTCTCGATCAAACAGTAAGTATGCATCACATGTCTTCATTTTAATCTTACACAAGAATTAATGTAGTAAATTTACTTATGTATTTGTCCGTCTGTGAGCAGGTTAATGACATATAGAACAGCAGATCCATCGATTATTCAATATGTGATATAGAAATCAATGTGCCGCTTAGACACTTCTAATTTTAATTACTTCTACAGAGCCGATTTGGTTTATCTTTTTCTCCTGTTTCAGTAGACATAGCAGTTTGTACTGGAGCCAATAAATTGTTTGAATATGGTTAATGCAAAATTTCCTTGAACTAGCTTTTTAGCCAATCACTCGATTGACGTGTAGACCTTTGTGTCGGCAACCCACGGGAGTTTTTAAAGTCTATACTTCGGATTTTACTAATATCTATTCTTGATCAACATTTGCAGACTGTGGTGCTATTTTCCCAGTCCCAATGTTCACTACACTGGGTGGATGCTTGCTTGTATTCAACGAGTCAATAAATTATGTTCTCTTTCTCCGAACACTCGCTTTAAATTTAGCCTCTAAATAAATCATCCCCCGCTTTTCTTCTACTGGCATCTATGTTTTTTTCGATCCTTGAAATCGCTCATTATCAATATCATACTCAATCGGCTTGGTCATATTTTGATTTTGTGTGCGTGGTATGGTCTGGCTAAAATGAAAGTCGTGTGTAGAAGAAGACACTTTAACTCTCTGGGACGATATGTCGGCGTTCAATTTATAGACAACAGTTTGGCTCAGCCCAGCGTTGCAATCGTAAATAGCGCATACATTAGTGTCACTCGTTGCACACATGGCTGCTAATGTATTGAAGTGAAGCACCTCGTTGAACGTATATGCAATGCTATACCCATGCATCTGATTAGTCAGATTTTTTTTAAATTTCTCATCAGTGCAATCTGTAATGCAGGTGGTCGTTTCTTTAGTATACCAGTGATCCTTATCGTGTAGGCAGGCTTTCTATTGTAAAGCTTTGGAGACATCGTTGATAACATAGAAATCAATGTATTGCAAACACAGCTACACATGGCAACAATTGTGTCGTGGCTACACTCAATCAAAATACGTTCGCATACACATGCACACGTATAGAAATAATTTCGTACCGCTTTTAATCCATAATTTGGGCAATACGTAAATCAACTTGATGGCGCTTATAATTGTAAAAGCCGGGCTTGCCCAGTGGTACGCGTTAGAAATATGGTTGAATTCCTTCGATGAGCTGTGTTTTGTGGTATGTGAAATATATTATGCATAAGTCTTACGACGTTATATTTGCAAATGGTGATACATTTGTTATCTGTTTTGTTTAATGTTTTATAAAATATAAAGGTGAGTTGACATTATGATAAACAGTGTGTTTAAAATGATCTACGTTTTAATCCAAATGTTCTAGAAGATAAGGCGTGTATAAAATACTAAGAATTAAATGCAATAAAACATTTTTTAAATATATGACATAAGATCATTTATTGCATGTGACTTGACAATTCTAAAATATACCATACTTTGCTATTTACAGCGACAGCGTCACGTGGATCTTTTGACATGCAAACAACTGACTACATATATTCTAAAAAATACGAACATTTTAAATTGATTAAAGTAAACACATGCACTGTAAAAATAATTGCCACATTATTTGTCATAATGGAAATGATAAATGTTTAATCTAACTCTGGCTCGCATTCTGTTTAGGTCTTAAATCTCAAAATGTATTGGAACACTCTGCTAATAGTGGAAAGTTTGGTCTTGAAAGAAGATAAAGTTTTGCGGTAAACAAACTTACGCAAAAAAATGGCCATTACTAGATATTTCATTAAAATGATTAAGATGATATTAACATTAACTTTGTTTGCCGTAATTATAAACACCTTATTACAACAAAGAGCATATTTAAATTCTTAGCGATAGTTTTTTCTGATAATTATCCACATTGCAATAACATTTGACTTATGGACTTCATTATAGTCTATATTAAAATCATGCGCATTTATCTATGGGTACTTAAACTTTTAAAGACAAGGCGTTACATGTCGTATCGTATTTCAAAATCCATTCACAAAACCAGATATTTTTACATGATTAACATCGGTAGCTTTAAAGTGGCAATTGTAACACTCGCACACAAATAAGATCGGTGTTAATGAATTAAACATGTGAGTGAGCAGATTGTTATATGAAATCCACTTACTGAATGATTCAATTATGGGGTGGGAGCTTATAATAAGGTTCGCTTAAGGAGGACTCACAGTTTTTGTACAGTTGTGAAATGTTCAAGAGATTTCTAAACTTGATATATTTAATAAAATGGAAGACGTACGGCAGAGAATAGCGTGTTTAAACTAATAGTGATGGCTCAAAGGGATTCGATCTAGAGCCGTCCAGATTAATATCTCGGCGTATTGTAGTTTTTGTAATATGTCAGCGAATTTACTCATATTTTAACGAAAACAAAAGGAACACAACAAGTCAATTGTTTATCGTTTTTAAGGGGACTATACATTGGGCTAAAATCGCGTAATAGTGCTTATTGGTAATATTACACCTATTGTCACTATGACACATATTGACCATATGACACCTAATGATAGAATGAGACCGACTGGCACTATGACACCCACTTAAACTATGACACCTATTGATAGTAAGACAATTATTGTCACTAGTATGACACATATTGACAGTTTGACACATATAAACAATATGACAACTATTGACAGTTTGCCACCAATTGACAGTATAACAGCTATTGATATTACAACTATGGACAGAATGGCACTAATTAATACTATGATATATATCGGCACTATGACAACTATTGGCACTTTGACACCTATTGACAGTATGACAACTATTGGCAGTATGCCAACTATTGGCACTATGACTCCTATTGGCAGTATGACAACTATTGGCAGTATGCCAACTATTGGCACTATTACACCTATTGGCAGTATGACAACTATTGGCAGTAGGACAACTAATGGCACTTTGACACCTTTTGGCAGTATGACAATTATTGGCACTTTGACACCTATTGACAGTATGACACCTACTGTAACTATGACACCTAATAGCAGTATGACAACTATTGGCACTATAAGACCTATTGGTAGTATGCCAATCATTGGCACTATGACACCTATTGACAGTATAACACCTATTGGCACTATAACAACTATTGGCAGTATGCCAACTATTGACAGTATAACACCTATTGGCAGGATGACAACTATTGGCAGTATGCCAACTATTGCCACTTTGACACATATTGACAGTATGACAACTATTTGCACTATGGCACCTATTGGTTGTATGACAACTATTGACAGTATAACACCTATTGGCACTATAACAACTATTGGCATTATGACAACTATTTGCACGTTGACTCCTATTGGCAGTATGCCAACTATTGACAGTATGCCAACTATTGGCACTTTGACACCTATTGACAGTATGACAACTATTTGCACTATGACACCTATTGGCAGGATGACAACTATTGGCACTTTGACACCTATTAACAGCATGACACTTACTGGAATTATGACACCTATTGGCAGTATGCCACCTATTGGCAGTATGACAACTATTGGAACTATGACACCTATTGGCAGTATTACGACTATTGACAATATAAAACCTATTGGTAGTATGCCAACTACTAGCACTATGACACCTATTCACAGTATAACACCTATTGGCACTATAACACCTATTGACAGCATGACAACTATTGGCACTTTGGCAACTATTGGAAGTATGACAACTACTGGACTTATGACACCTATTGACAGTATGACACCTATTGACAGTAAGACACCCACTTAAACTATGACACCTTAACAGTAAGACAATTATTGGCAATATGACACCTATTGAAAGTATGACAATTATTGCACTATGACACCTATTGACTGTGTGACAATTATTTGCACTATGACACCTACTGGAATTACGACACCTATTGGCACTATGACTCCTATTGACAGTATGACAACTGTTGGCACTATTGCTCCTATTGGCAATACTGCACATAATGGCTTGATTAAACCTATTGGCAATATGACACTTTATGGCAGTATGACACATATCATTTGTTATTATTAACAAGACATACATGAACTATTGATCAACACAAAATGCTTCATTTAATAGAAGTTATTTCTAAAAATATTGTTTTGACCCCCCCCCCCCCCAATGTAGAATCACACGGTTCTTAATATTCGGATTTGTTAAACAACTGAAACCTCTTATAATTATTTGAATTTGGGACAATGTGACTGAGATCTTTCGTGATTTGATATGCTACCTTTGAAGAGAAAAATATTTTTTGTCAATGGTGATTATAGACCATGTTTTTTAATTATCTACTATTGTATAGTTATTTGCAATTACATCGATGTATATCGAGCATTGTTTCACACTAATACATTGAAACTTAGTAAATCACCAAGGGCGTTATTCGATGTCAGCTCTTTGTTGAATTTATTGAAATATTGTTCGTTGCTTGATAAAATAATCACGATTACACAGTTATTATTTTGAAATGATCCTTGATGACTTCGGCTCTGTGGATGTTCATTCATCAATACCATTGTTTGGTCGATATTACGCGTAATATCGTCTAAGGTATCGAAACAAAATTCAATAGTAAGATATCCCATAACGACACGCGATTTGTCCATTAGAAAAACAATCTATTCATTAAATTATCAGATGTTCTAAGTAGTTAATTTGATTATGGAAATAAAAAATAACAGTCAACAGTTTCAACTAGTCAGAGATCGTATTGTGTGGCGTTGAAATGTAATGCTCTGTAATTATAATTGGCAAGTGATAACAGTTGAGTCGCGTTCTTTGAAAACTGGGCATAATGCATGTGCGTAAAGTGTCGTCCCAGTTTAGCCTGTGTGGTCCGCACATGCTAATCTGGGACGACTCTTTCCGCCTAAACTAGATTTTTGGTAAGGAGGGACTTCCTTAAAACTAAAAATACCATAAAAGCGGAAGGTGTCGTCCCTGATTAGCCTTTGCGGACTGCACAGGCTAATCTCGGACGACATTTTACGCACCTGCATTAAGCCCAGTTTTCTCAGAACGCGGCTCACTTAAGCGCTCGGTTCATCAAAACAACGTATTTTAATATACGTTTACCAAAATTGCTAACAATATTAGAAAATAGGGTGTTATAATTTGTAATTTGAAAAAATAAGCAACACTCTCTGTTAAGAATTTCAAGTGCTGAGAAATACTTTATCATATCTTTTGAATAGACAATAATGTTATGTATGCTGACTATTTAGATTTACATTCGTATTGCTGTTTATTTTACGTTTCAATAATCCTGTTTAATGTTGAGTGTGATTGTATATATGTACAGATTGTTCTTGAGATATCCGCTTGCCGTCAATAGCGACATTCAAAAGTACTGGATACATTGAGTTTTATTCGTTTTTCACTTAAACAAAGACGAAGTCCATTGAACAATTGTGTGTTGTTATGCAATAGTTTCAGCGTATTTATAAGTTACTCGTTTTAACTGAATAAGCTGAGCAAGCATAACGTTGCAAATACTTGCGTTTACTTTACAGTAATTGTTCGTCATGACTCGACATGTAAAATCTCACTTGAGTTTACTTATTTACAATTCACAACATAATATGGTGTTATCCATCCGGTAAGCAAGTTTTAGGAGGTATGTTTGATCCACGCTGTTGGTTTATTTGGTTGGTCCGTCCAAAAAAGATGGCACGTCTCCTGTAAAGCTCATGTCTATATTAAGTCACAGTCAGCCATCATATAAGCGTCGATGTGGTCTTCAGAAAAATATTATTTGTTTTGTATTTTATTTTAACGATAGCGTTTTCATTTAAATTTGATATTTGCTTTGTTAATAACTTGGGGGCTTATTGACTTAATACTTGATATAGAATACAAAATTGGCAATCAGGTTAGCAGTAAGTAACTGCCGTGAACTCATAAGTTCGACTATGTTTCTTAAGAACCAGTTCATCAAGGAAATAGTCCACTAAAGGTGTGGTTGCATTCAATTTTGCCGATAGCAACATGTTTGGATAATAGTTTTAGCTCTTGTACAGATAATGTGTGCCCATGTTGTCATTCTAGTGGGTAAATTTGTCTTTATTTTGGTGCTTTGTTGGCTACAATTATACCGACCAGGGCGAAAAAAGAGAGGGGACCAATGTCCAATTTTCTTATCGGTGCCACCGGTGTCGTTCTGACTTGTTAATATATCGTTTTCAAACCGAAAACGCACCCAAACTATACAAAGCAGAATTAAGCAGTCATGTTTTTTATTTTGAATGTAATATTTAGTTTCAGAAGATTGGTAATTGTTTATATTTCAACTAAAGTTTCAGTGTAATAATGGATTTTTAAATCTTAGATAATATATCCTCTTTGTTTGACCACCGCATTGGTTTCTTTTGATACTAAACAATGTATTTGTGATACTGAATCTATATCTTTTACGTGAATCACGTAATTGTTCGTGTCTCGCCAGCTTAATAACGCAATCATAATTACCTATTGTCAAATGTAATTCTTTAGGTCCTTTGTTTTTTAAATAATAATGCTCAACATTAAATTATCTGTTCATATTCAAGACAACAAACCTATTGTTCATGAATGCAGATTTCGCAATAATACAATTAATTGTCAGATATAAAACCAAGTAATTTATCTAATAGCAGGTATTTATAAACAATCTAGATATGTCACATGGCTGAAATCTTAAAATCCATTAGATGAACAAAGGTAATCATTTACTAGTATTCAAAACGTTATTGTTAACGTTTTCAGTTTGCTAATACCCCACCGAGACCGATCAAAGGCCCATATATTGTGGCAACATTATCATCTGTCACGTGCAGCACGTTGTTGGCATAAGTGTAGTTTACGTCTTACGGTGATAATTTCATTATTTAAGATAAAATTCATTTTCGTATCACATAATGAATAAAAAAAGAAAATAATGATGACAAATAAAAGGGCAAAAATATTGTCTTGTATGATTAAACAATATTTATTATAAGCTTGTTGTTAGGTAAATACGGTGTAGATAATAACTTGAAGAATGGCCTACTACGAGATAGATGTTTTTGAAATAAGTGTTTCGTTAAGAACATCAACATACTCAATATCAATAATTTTTGCATAGTCACAGTATTAATTAAAGCTCTTGTTCGGTGGTGATGTCGTAACGAGTCATGTTGACCTGATAACCGCGTGATGTTGAATGTTATCCTTCTTGTTCGAAGATCGCTTATTGTTTATACTGGATTCTTAAATCTCAGATAATATATCTCCTGTGTTTGACCACCGCGTTGGTTTTGTTTGATACTAAACAATGTATTTGTAATGATGAATCTGTATCTTTTACGTGATCACGCAATTGTTCGTGTTTCGCCAGTTTAATAATATAATCAGTATAACCTATTGCCAATGCAATTCTTAAGCCATTTGTTTTTAAATTACAATGCCCTATTACATTATCTGTTCATATGCAAGATAACAGCCCTGTTGTTTATAAATGCAGTTTTCGGAACAATGCAATTGATTGTCTGATATGACACCAAGTATCATTAACTTGTATTCAATTCGTTAGTTTGTAAATAAGCCCGATGTTGTTTTATGGTAGCTTTAATGTCAACTGTACAACCAATTATGTTTGTATTAGATTCGAATGTATCTTGTTCATCGGGTTATATTCAAGATAAAATATCGAATTCATCTTTATGAACAAAGCTCTTTATGGTTATTGTTATAACTTATTTCCAGATCTAGGCCATATCTTTGTTTTTCATTCATTAAAGATGAACTTAGAGGTCATCTTGATAATTTAATGTTCTACGCTCTACTTTAAAGGCATTATTTTAAACAAATACCAAACAATGCATCTCTTGATTATCGACAGATAGTACCGATAAAATCTAAAAACAAGATAACTATATACACCAAACAATAATACTTCACATCAGTGTTTACTAATTACGTTGCATTACAATCAGAGGAACTTGTTTGTATTAGTTAACGGGAGTTCGTCGATCTTTGTGAACTAAATGTTACAGGCACAAAAGAATGCCGTTAAGTTCTCACGATAAAAGACTTATTGGTAACTAATTTTACGGTATCTAATAGGCATCAGTACCACCTCAGCTGTGTACTTCGTGTTACTTAACGTTGAACAAACAAGGCATTTGATTCCTCCACACCGTCCGAAAATCCTTGTTAAAATCAATTAAATCGATTAGTTGTTTTCGTTTTGTGGTGATCAAATTGGTGGAATTCAATATCACCTGTACAAAGTGTGCACTCTATGGTCCTGGTGGATGAACAAGTTAAGTCTTATTAAGCCCGATTGTATGAATGGTCTGTTACCATGAAGGAGTATGCTTGAGTCCAACATCAAGTCAACATTAAACGCTGAATATATATATATATGTGTGTGTTTCGTGCACACTTGAACATCAATTTCAAGTACTGATTTCATATATTCCCATTTAGTTGTATCGCATGTGTCACGAACACTGCATTCAAACAAAGATGTATGCCGTTTTAATAAGGTTTTCATGAAAACAACGTTTTGGCATCTTAAGCAATATTAAAGTTATAAGACAATGATTCACTTCATGTACTAGTTTGTTGAGTACGTGCATACATTAAAGCTCCTCTTGGTTTACGAATTACGATGCGAAGAAAGAGATATAAAAAGTCGATTGAATGATAAACAAACACAAATATGGTTGAAATTGATTTTTGCCAAATGTATACTTTATGTTTTAATGACTATGATTGCCATAAACACATCGACAGAATGATTTTGAAAGGCATTTAAAGTAAAGTTTGTGTACATGTTAGAGGTGATTGTTTCATTCATTGAACGTCTCTGCAGATAAGACTCCAGATTAATTAATGTCTTTATTGCCATTATCGTCATTTACCTGATACCGAATGCGGGGGTATTTTAATTCACTACGGTAAGTTATTAAGTAAGTCAGTTTAATTATCCTTGAATTCATTGAGATGTTTTGTCTGAATCTTGTGTTAAAAATCATACTTCAATTGCATGTCCTACGTGCTTGAAATTAGTTTGCGTGATTGACCATTTAAACACTTATTCCATGTTATTGTAAAACATATTTCTATTTCTACGACAAAAGACTATAATCTGTATATGGCTAGTATAAATAGTTAGAAGCTTCATGACTGTGATCGTGGAAACATCTGTTCGCCGTTATTACTACGATATTGGTATAACATGCCACTGTGCAATCCAATTGTAGTAGAACAGTTCAACACAATAAAAGCAGTATTGATCAATCTAAATCGGTAAAATAAAAACGAGTTTGCAACGTTTTCAACCTCGGATTAAAAACAACAACAACGTATATATCGTTTACTAATGTATAAAATACGCTTTTAATATAAAAATGGAAATTGTAAACACTGTAAGTTTTGGTGTGGGATGCCCTCGACCCCACACATACTCATTGACGAGGAAAATAAAATATATCGAACTGAAAAAATTATATCAAAGGTGGTATCGTCCGTTGTAGCGCATTATATAATGGTTTGAAAGTCACGGGTTTGGATTTCGGAGCTTGCTTTTTTCATTGAAGACTATTCAAAATAAAAGAATATGTTAGCAAATACATACTTTGCTATTGTGCTTGAATAAAATACAAGAATTGTTTTTGAAACTAAAAATTTTGCATTCTTCACAGCGGTCTGGATATAAGAAATAGGGTTTTAAAATCGAGGATTTGATTATATCTTTTGACATTCACAGTCACGCCAATATCACTCTATTACCAAAGCATTGAGTCAGCCAACCCTGGTGATTGCATTTAAACTAACAATCGGCGGTAATTAGCAGTGTTACACAATATGAGTCTAACAAATCCCTCTGTCATTATACTGAAATATCGGAACTAATGTCAAAGAGGTAGAGTCTTTACACACCGGTGATATTTTCTTTTGTCTGATAAGTTCATTTGGTTACAGTCATCGTAATGTTTTTGTCGTCATTAATAAAAACATAAGAGCTTTCTTATAATTGGAGTTTGATGGATGCACTAAAAACTCTTGCTTAAATTGGTCAATTACATGAGTTTCGATGGAGATAGTATAATGTACTGTTGTGCGTTGGTAGCTTTACTACAATCCTAACCTGAAATTGTGCATATATTATTGTAATTAAATCAGATTGATATGTTATGCATTAAATATATGTTGTATTAGAATTGGGATACTTCATGTTATATGCATGCCTGAGTAAGCATCTGTATAACAAATTATTACATCGTTTGCAGATCAATATATAAGCCAGAACTTTAAACGGGCGTATTATGTGATTCTTTTTTAATTGAATACATCTTACACTGCATAATGCCTTCGCACGATCAATTTATAGACGTTGCAATTTAAACACAAAACACTTGCTTTTCTAATCCTGCAATTTTTAACCTGTGGCGTTTAAGTTTAAAAGGATGAAAAAATCACAGTATAGCAATTAAACTTAATCATTTTCAGTTTAAAACCTATTGATCACCACGATTATGATTACTCCTTTCCATGTGAAGTATTTACTTGTACATGACCATTCAGATACTCTGATTGTCTTTACATTTATGTTTCGAATGGTAATTGTTTGATTGAGTTGTTTAATAAAAAGTATATTTTTTTATCAAATTGCTTTGACAATTCAAGACTAACCACATTTAATATATCTCACAATTCCACTTCAAAACTGTCCCAAACGGGTAAACCTTACCAACTGGTCATAACCATTCTTTAACACCATGCTAGACTGTGGCGACATTTAGCTTCATGTTTTGTACGACTTTGGGCGAGTTTAAACTCACCGTAAAGAGGACGAACTGGTCGTTTAAGGACTTAAGGACGAAATTTGCTCGAGTTTTATCCACCATTGACACGACAATTTAGACGAGTTATATATATATTCACCTTATATTAGTATATTAATCGAAGATAGAAAACTTTACATCGAGAATGATCGAGTGTAGACGATTCTGCATGAGTTTATTAGCAGATGTCGTTGGCCATTCCCCACCCCCTAAAAAATGTCAAAGTCGTGTAATGCCCTAGAATGCCAACAGGAAGCTAAATTCAACGGACGTTGATACGTGTAGTAGAAGTGTATTTGAGAGTGCACGAGTGTCCTGAGACGTGCTCTCGCTTCGTGTATGATAAGACTCAAACATGTGTCTGTAAAGGTGACATGTATAAAGTTCATATAGAAGTGTTCAGTTTTTTACGCAAAAAAAAAATTGTTGATCAGTTTGTTTTACCTCACATTATAATTGGTCTGAAAATATACTATCAAACTGATTTGATCTCGAATTCTGTGTGAACAAATACTTCTCAAACGGTCACAAATACTTACTTATCAGCGTAATGAGCATGAAGAACGTGTTTATGTTTGCCAGATGAGATTCGTTCTTGTGGTCTTTGTCTTAAACACCGTGGGGTTCTTTTTGTCTATGATGTTTTATTCCACATTAGAAATAATACCGTATTTGGCGTCATGTATTTAGCGCAAATCAATGTTAAACAATTCAAGTATGATTCCACCTTAGATTTTGTATCTGTTTTGAGTTTCTGGCTCCTTGTCAGTCGTAAATCTTCGTGAGAATATAACCGTAAGGAAACATTAAAGATAATTTGGGTCCACATTACAATCATCTTTTGTGATGATATACTTTGATGTCCAATATGATACCAATCATAAAATTAGAGTATTTTTGTTAATTTACGAACTTGATGAAATCAGTATTTTTTCTATTATTACCAATGAAGCAAATAACAAAAACGTTTTGTGGACTTGTTTGTAGCCAAGTTGATTAGTGAGATCACGTCCATACGGTGTTCGATTTACGCCCCTGTAAACGTATTTCATTTAACGGTGCATTAATTACACGTAGAAAAGGCCTAAGTAGTTTTGAAACATTGAAAAAAAACATTTGTAGACAAACACATGAAATGTCAAATATGGTAGAGCTTATTTTATTGTACTTCAAACGGAATTCCCTCTCGGCAAGTCGTTCATGTGTCTTAACCTTATCACAAACAGATAATAAAGCGTGCGAATTGTATAATTTGCATGGGTATTTTACCCCTCAGATAAATAGGTAGACTTTGCAGTTACGTTGCTGGCGATCGTTTGATAATAATAATGTATATTGAACTCTATGTTAAAGTTAGTAAACATATATCTAGATCATTCTCTAAAGATTCGAAAGATATATAATCCTGCCGAGATGTTTTGCATTATTAATTGTTTTTGTCTATTGATCAATTTTGTATGGTACAACTTACATAATAAGTGTACATTTTATATAAGTTACATCATCGTCAAATACATAGATCATCGCGAGGATGTTTTTCTTTACAGAACATACAATTTATTATTACTTATATTGTGCTTCATTAAACCAAACAATCCAAACTGAGTGTATACAACTATCCTTGGAAGAATGCCCAAAATGTTTAGAAAACAAACACAACCGAAGTGAATATTGCTCAAACGAGATTATGGATGTGTCGCTACATTCGTTCATATTTCTCGTTTCATTCAGTATCCAGATGTTTGCTATTCTAATCTTTCTTCACTAAATAATCTATGTTTACGCCATAAAGCAAAACGAAGATGTGGTAGCTTGAGTTGGTATTTGATACTCACATTAAAGAGATACAAAATCTTAATGAGTTTAGTGTTTGCTCAATGTTTTGTCTTTAATCAAGCCTTATGTATCAGTTGTCATCGTTTCTGAATACAGGACTTAAACGCGATTCTTTTCTTTGCTCTCTGTCAATACTCAACACTCAACAAAGATAACATATTTCAAACAAACTGTGTTGATATTAAGTTGAAAACAAATATATTTTGACCTTTATTAAAACCATTTTGATGAGTTGAATAAGTGTTTTGAGCATATACCAGATTGTACTCATTTAAGTTATCACAATTAGTAGTAGTTACATAAGTATCACTAAATTAAAGTAGTAAAATGATAATCATGTTTGACCACAGTGAATTGGAAAACTGCTAGTTCTTGTCCGTTGAAGAACAGTGAAGTGATCGCTTCTTAGATCAGCTGTTGTCTTCAAAGTAGTATAGCATAGATCGACCTTCTTACGATATTGTATTGACTTGATTATACCAATTTGCTTTTTTTTCTGATGGCGCTCATTTCAAAAGACCCATCAAAGTGTGGTTTCTGATGGGCTGTCAGTTTTGATGGCAATTTATGTTGTGCAATGCTGACCAAAAAAACAAACTCCGGAAAACAAACCCCATTTCCTCGAAGTCTATTATTTTGTTAACCGTCGTAAATCCCTACCACGACGTTATACACAACGCTTAATGACACGGTCATATTATATGCTGTACCATTGTAAACGAGGTTGTAAGTTTAGCATGCATAAAAACGTTCCGATGCTGGATATAAGCTGTGGTCAACTAATGTTCTTTGTCGAATACAAGATAAAGTCAAGCCGATATTTGCGGTTTCATCAATGTCTCGGTAAATTGACTGCTTTTCGCTGCTTCTATATCTTTGCTCAGGGTCAACCAATGAACAATGTGGTTTCAAGTGTCGGCAGACGCTGAGAGACGTCGAAAGTCTTCAGTGTATATATATATATATATATATATATATATATATATATATATATATATATATATATATATATATATATATATTCCGTTTTCGGTGACGTTACCATCAATTAATCATTGGTATCATACTGTAATCAGTCAAGCCTTTTATACTCTTCTGCATAACGGCGTGTTTGTACTGTACTTGTAGAATGTCAATCCATCTAATTTAAAATTAAAATTTCACAAAATAAAACATAATTATTTGGTATGTTTATAAGTTTAAGGGTCGTTTTAAGTTGTTATAAATGTATAAATATGTATAACAAAGTCCTGAACATATGTATGTCGGTTGTGGTGTGGTTATATGATGTGGCCTTTAAAACAGTGTAACACCATCGGGTTTGACAGAAGTGCAGCAGATGAATGGCTCTAATAATTTGTATTCACCCTTTCGTCGAACAAGGTCTCCGTGAACGTCTTTGAAATGTCCATTGCAATTAAGATCGTTTATCATTGGCTATCTTATTGAAAAGAACGTTTCATAACGTGTTCAGTGAGGTGATACTTCCATGGGTAAGTGCCGTGACTAATGCACTTTTCCTATGCATCATCAAATAGGTTGCTGATTTGTAAGAGGTACAGATTCGAACCTGATAATATGTTGCTGTTTTAAGCGTTTTGACTGACTAACTAACATGGCATGGACATTTTCGTGATATTCGTGTGACTGACTAACTAACATGGCATGGACATTTTCGTGATATTCGTGTGACTGACTTACTAACATGGCATGGACATTTTCGTGATATTTCGTTTTACACATTGGTGTTTTATGTTAACATCGCCAAACAAACACAAATTACATCAACATAACACAGTTGTTATCGAATTAGTTGTTCGTAATATTGTTTGTAGATTTTTTTTGTATTTGAAACGCTAATATATACTTTTTAATTGCACATGTCTATCTTGTCTTATCACCTTTATTTCTATGCACAATGTTGGTCAAGTTTTGGTAAAGTAACTTAAATTTGAAAATGTAAATGTAGCCCAACTTTTATTTGGCATACTATAATGCATATTAAGCACATTAATAGTTTTTTTAATATCTACGAAAAGAACATTCAAGATTATGTGTATTTCGACGAATAGTGTAACAAAAACCTACAAATAAACAATAATATATTTAACGATCTCCACTCGTGTTAAGCTTTTTTCGTGGATTGAACATAATTCCTTTTAAATGAAACGTTCCTCACGCCATGCATAAGTTGCGTTCATTAGTACATGTGCTGCGACAAAAATTTAAACAAAGTCGTGTGAACTCACGAAATTCGACTTTGTTAAAACAGGCGATTTGAATCGCAGTGCGTTTACAAACACAAATATGCAAGGCCTGTAATTGTAAGTCGATGAAACCCTTATTTGTGCACATGTGAACAACTATTTAATCGACGGTTCATCTCTGTATGAGTGCTCAATAACAATGAAATAATTGATGTCTTCACGGGCACCAATGCGTTTGATCCAGATGATAGTGAAGTAATACGATATCCTTTAAAACTGGTACAAAAGGTAACAAAACTATTACAATAAATATTTTCTTACATGTGCAATGTCAAGAGTAGTGTTTGCGAAAACGTAGCTTATAAAATTCATGTTAATCATTGGCACATCCTCGGCTTTGCGCTGCGTCACCGTGTCATATGATGCCTAATTCACTGTGTTAACATGAAATAATCGCGCCTCTTGAAATATGTTCATGGCTTGCTTTGCAATATATAAAAATACAATTCTCCTGCAAATTAGATTCGAGTCGGAAATCAATACTTATTAGTCCGAGTCGGAAATCAATACTTATTAGTCCCAGACGAGAGGAGAATGACACGTATTGCTGGTCTGTTTGAATATTACCATAACCATGAACAAGTGTGGGAATTATTTGAGCATAAATTATCTTGGCTGCATACAAATAGTGAGGAAACAGTTATTATTCCCTTTAAAATTTGCTTAGTTTTATTTGGATCCTAAATTATGGTCACAAGCCAGGTCAATATATAAAGTATTACGAAATGTTATTCTAATTAGTGTGAGTTAAAATTGGTCTATGTACACTATAAGTCAATGGCTTAGACTTAAAAGGTTGTATGAGCCATTAAATAACATAACAAATGCTAGTTTTATACAAAGATCTTACATTAACGACATGGCAAAATGATAAAATTTCAACGAAACACATTATGCTTCAAATTGAAAAGGTAATATCAATAAACAAAATATTATTCTACTCTCAACGTATTAAAAGTGAGTTGCTATTTCACTATTAGCTACCAAATAAATGTCTATATTGGGGTGCTTACTTTTACTTACTGACCTGATTGGTATTGGTGCCCATTAATAACGCCATCATTTACATCTCCAGGAAACGCAAATATATGATTTTCCTTAAAGACGCCAAGATGTCACCCGAAAGATATTGCGCCGGTGTTTACCTACTGTACTGCGTGAATACAGTCTGATTAATGATGTTTGATAATTATAACAAGGGAGTGTACACAATTTCTAAAATCTTATTTGTTTGGCAGAGTATTGTCCCATGTTTTGTTATTTTACCCTTTCAGACAATATGGCATTTCTGAAAGTCATAATATTCCTTTATCTTGCTGTAATTCAGCGGCTCTGCACATTAGAACCTCACAGATGATTGGATTGTTTTATCGGGGCTATAGTTAGATGATGCTTGACGCTGGATAAAGAGATGAAGTCCGTATCGGAGATTTGTTGACATTTAAGAATCAAAGCGCTGAAGGCATTAAAGTTGTTTGCTGCTGTATGATATTAGACGCAACTCAATTTTCAAAATTATGGAATAGCTTTTTATATCGCAAGTTTGAAATGAATACAATCCATTCAAATTCATAAAGAGTGTGTCTTAAAGCACAGGTCGAGATGTGTTTTTTTTGCAAATCATTTATAAAAAATATAATTTAAGCTTCATTTTGAGACAACAGGGCTTAATGCACATGCATTAATTGTCATACCAGTACCAGAGACTCTGTTTAAACGTAAAACACTCATCAAACACTTTCAACACAAGCGCACCACATAAAATACTTTTGACCCTGACATTGTAATGATTTATATATTCATAGCTCAAGAGTTATGGCCAGTTATAAAACTGATATTTAAGATTTTTTTTCCATTCGGAGCCGTTTCTCAGTATCTATTGCATGTGAGTTAGCTTAAAATAAATATGATTCATTGTACCAATTTAACCAAAACAAAGCATTGAGATTGAATCATACAATCTTGAATTGATGGTAATATACAGACAATGCACTCTTGTTAATGATGTATGGGGGGGGGGGGGGTCACCAGCAGACAACTTATGAATTGCTTGCAGTATAATGTGAGCCTTGTTAATTTATTTTTGTACAGAAAATGCAAATAATTTGTTTTTCACCATAACTTAACAGAGTATCCATTGCCTTTTTACAGTGTTCCAGACGGCTCGTGATGCATTTCAAGAAAAGCCATCAGAATCTTGCAATGATCTGTATACTTAATAAATGGCAAAACAACAACACTGTATTGTTATTATTATTTAATACATAACTTCCATATTTGCCAAAATATATGATGGAAGTTCAACGTTGTTATCGATATGATGTGATTGCCTTGCTTTTTATTTCTATGTCCCCCAAAACTATAGGGGGGGGGGACATATTGTTTTTGCCCTGTTGGTTGGTTGGTTGGTTTGTTTGTTTGCTCCAACTTTAACATTTTGCCATTACTTTTGCAATATTGAAGATAGCAACTTCATATTTTGCATGCATGTGTATCTCATGGAGCCGCACATTTTGGGTGGTAAAAGGTCAAGGTCAAATATATAGCTTCAAAGCGGCGCAGAAGGGGACATACTGATAGTGTTTCTGACAAACACATATCTTGTTGTTTCATGAATTTCACACCAAAGTGTTAAGAAATACGACATTTACATCTTAATGACTCTTTATGAACCATCAAAACTATGTATTTTATAAAACAAGAAATTAAACGAATAAGGATTTTTTGTAAATCTGAATGTTGAAGGAAGTACTGGCGTCAACATTGATCTTCATGAACCAAAAATTATTCCAATCAGATAGTTGTCTAAATGAATTTTGCTCTGTGTAAGACTGGGACTTGAGAAAGGCAATGGAAAAGCGTTTGACCTATTAGGTATTCTTATCGTAAAACACTCGCATTCAATATACGGAGAACAAGACAGAGAACACTTCATAATTTTAACATAATTTGATACCTACAGATTTGTTTTTTGCTTGTAAAATATAAGTACGAGTCTATTATTTCAACTTGAAATGTAGGTGAAAATGTGCTCTGGTCTTGAATTGCTTCAAATCAGGGATAGATAATCAGATTATTTAATTTATAAAAACACTATTGTACGAATATTAAGAAGAGCTGTGGTTTTAAAGTACTCGTACACGCCTGTAGATATAGAGTTTAATGATGTGTCTGTATGCATACAGTCATTGCTTGGCAGCATGAAGTATCAATGCAAACATAGCGTCATTAACAGTTTCTGACGAACTTCCTACATACCCAAATGCTTGACACCGTATGGAAAACTAAGTTTTCGTAGCTGATGATACATCCACACGAAAATTGAAATGCAAATGGTACTACACAGTCTAAAGTATTCCAATGGAAAGATCAAGGATCCCAAAAGGTGCCTGGTGCTGCTAAAGAAATGAGCAGTGTGGAAATTCGGAACAGACGATGACATTTTCTGATTATGTGTTATATCAAGGGAATTTGTAAGTAAAATGTATTTAATTACAGGTGTAAGCACACGTGCTTCGTGAGTGTTGTTATCGAATACTTGACAAAATTAATTAAAGTTTGGAGGATATTCATCATTTCAGTGTTGATGCCCTAAAGGGACAGGAGCGATGAACCAAAAAAGGAGCTGGGTGCAGCTACCTCCTATTTTGCTCTACGTTTTCCCTAAGTATTCCAAGTTTGTTTGAGCCTATACACTGTGAAATGTGTTTTGTTATTATGAAACCGGTTAACGTCGAATAGACGCAATTTATATTGGTAATGCTTTTAGATAGAAACGAATTGAGCAAATTACAAAATTACAAGGCCCGGTCAGACCGACTTACGAATACGCAACGGAGAAAAACCGCACAAAAATGCAGATTTTGGTTATCCGGTGATTAAATTTTCCTGCTCTGCCGCTCAAGACTCTCGCAAACGGTGTGTGAAGCGTAGGAAACACACAATGACCGCACAAGTACCGGTGATGTAACGTGAAAAAACGAACGTTTAACGGATATGTACCGGATAATTAACGGTCGGCTAACGGATATGACTGTGCGAGTAACGGACTTCTACCGGATAAAACGGAGGTGAAATGCATTGGTACCGGACAAAACGTTCGCCCAACGTGAGAGAAACGGAAAAGTACCGAACACCAACGTACAACGATGAAAAAGTAGGGCACATCCTAAGAATCATGCCGCAAAGCTTAATGTTCTGGCAGGTTAAGGTCTCCATTCTCAGCTGCTGCCTTCAGGTCGGACTCGTTCCACAACTGTGCATCGGATGCAGCAACACGGCCTCCAATGTCAGCCCAGACGAACTTGTAGTCAGAATCCACCAGAGCTAGCAGGAAAACGGTTAAGTACTTCTTGTAGTTAAAATACGTAGATCCTGATCTTGGTGGACATTTGCAGGCAATATGTTCGCCATCAATAGCACCAAGAGTATGGGGGAAATTCCAGCTGTCCCTGAAGCCGTCCGCTATTCGCGTCCAATCGGCAGCAGTTGTTGGCAACGGCATCACCTCGTCAGCATACTCATCTATGACTGCTCTACAGACCTGGCGTGTAAAAGATAACAGTATAATAAGCTAGCGTGGATTATAAGTGCATGACACATGTAGTAGATAATCCATGACTTTTAGCGAGTGGATGATAAGGTAAAAATATACTACTTCATAAACAGTGCTTATAACTGTGTGCATTTCGAGATATGCGCACAAGACAGTACTAATGACAATATACAATTTAGGAGGTTAGTGTTGTAGTGCGCCCACTCATCTATTTGCCATTTATCCTATACCAATAACTTAACACAATGCAATTCATATAAACTGATGATAGACGTAGACATTAAAATATATAAATATATTTAAATGACTAACAGAAGCCTTTTTAGATTTATTTTAATACTATAGTAAATTAAGCGGTACTTTTTTTAGCACGATAAGAGAAATAGTGTTGTGGGGTACCCTCCAGCCGAATCGCATATCACGGTACTTTGAACCAGACACAAGATGCCGCAGCGCTATTGCTAGCTTCATCCCTGGTTCAATTGGAAGTCTGTAGTTGTTGCGCTGTTTCGTTATCCTTTTGCCCACTTGTGCGAGAATCTCATCAAACATCTCGGTTGGCTCTCTCATGAAGTTGATAAATGCGAAATGGATCTCTTAAACAATGCTATACAAACTACCGGTACATGTACCGCTTGTAATTGATATATCACGTGTGTTATGTATCTTCAACACGGGTATACACACTACTGGTACACGTGGCGCTTGTCATTAATATCAAACAGGCGACATGGATCTCTTGAGCATGCGTATGTCAACTGACGGTACACGTGACGCTTGCCATTAATATCACGCAGGCGACATGGATCTCTTGAGCATGCGTATGTCAACTAACGGTACACGTGACGCTTGCCATGAACATCACGCAGGCGACATGGATCACTTGGTAATGCGTATGTCAACTACCCCTACACATGAAGATTGCCATTAATAGCACGCAGGCGACATCGATCACATTAACATGCGTATGTCAACTAACGGTACACGTGACGCTTTATATAAATATCACGTATGAGACATGGATCTCTTGAACAAGGGTACGTCAACTAAAGGTATACGTGACGCTTGATATTACTATCACACAGGCGACATGGATCTCTTGAACAAGGTAACACCAACTACCGGTACACGTGACGCTTGATATATCGCGTATGTGACATGGATCTCTTGAGCAAAGGTACGCCAACTAAAGGTACACGTGACGCTTGATATTACTATCACACAGGCGACATGGATCTCTTGAACAATGCTATATTTGTACCGCTTGTAATTGATATAACACGTGTGTTATGTATCTTGAACACGGGTATACAAACTACTGGTACACGTGACGCTTGTCATTAAAATCACGCAGAGGGCATGGATATCTTGAGCATGCGTATGTCAACTAACGGTACACGTGACGCTTGCCATTACTATCACGCAGGCGACATGGATCTCTTGAGCATGCGTACGTCAACTAACGGTACACGTGACGCTTGCCATTAATATCACGCAGGCGACATGGATCTCTTGGGCATGCGTATGTCAACTAACGGTAACACGTGACGCTTGCCATGAACATCACCCAGGCGACATGGATCTCTTGGGCATGCGTATGTCAACTAACGGTACACGTGACGCTTGCCATTAATCGCACGCAGGCGACATGGATCTCTTGAGCATGCGTATGTCAACTAACGGTTCACGTGACGCTTGCCATGAACTTCACGCAGGCGACATGGATCTCTTGGGCATGCGTATGTCAACCGCCGTTACAAGTGACGCTTGTCATTAATATCAAAGTACTAGTACATGTACCGCTTGTAATTGATATCACACTTGCGTTATGTATCTTGAACATGGGTAAACAAACTACTGGTACACGTGGCGCTTGTTATATGTCACGCATGCGACATGGATCTCTTAAATATGCGTATATAAATCACCGGTACACGTGACGCTTGAAAGATATCACGCATGCGACATTGTTCGCTTGAACCTGACTATGCCAACTAAGGTACAGTTGTCTCTTGTAATAGAAATTACTTGAACATGGGTATCCGAACTATCGATATACGTACCGCTTGTACTTGATATGGAACATGAATTTATGTAACATATGCATGCAACTACCGGTAAATGTACCGCTTGTAATCGTGTCACCAGTTATAACAATGTTTAACCGAATAGTAAATTTCATTATCATTTTTAAAACCTAGATATGCACGAAACACCAGACACTCGTGTCAACCTGTACACTTGAAGGAAACTTGTAATTTGTATTGATATGGCTCCTTTGAGGTAAGAATAATAACACGTATGCATAATAGCTATATTGATCAAAAAGTGAAACAACACGATACAACCATACATCACATTACAAAAACTGTATACAAATACGAATATTTATTTGCAGTAAGGCCACAGGGCCATAATACATACAGTTTATTTTCATAATTATATAAAATAACCTGAATAGTTAAAGAATACAAAGTCATATGATGCAACACACGCATACACTTTCGTAGAACAAATACTGCTATACATTATAATACCACCAAAACATGGATTACCTAATAATTAAATACCTATAACATGTAAGCATGCAAAATAGTAACATACTTATAAAGTAACCTAAGAATCAGTATTTTTATCAGATATAAATAAACAATGCAATACAAGCATGCAGTATTACAATGAAAGCTAATTTGCATGATAATTACGTAGTTGTTATATATTAGCATACACATACACACATTTTGCAATCAAAAATATGTGCTTGTCATTTTCATCGGCCATTAACATATTGAACAAACGAAACAGTTTCCATTTCATTCAACCACTGCGAAATAAACAAATCATATCTGTGTTATACAATGGACACTGCATAAACACAGGGTACTCAACTTCTACAATATAAACATGTCGCATAAGACAAAATTTACAGTATCTATGATCACGTATATAACATACAACAAGAATATCAGTGAAACTGATGGATGCTCCCCGATGATGCGCTATGTCAATCTATGTGTTAATAACCACCTAAAAAAATCTATTATTAGCCAAGGTGACATTGACCCCAGTGACCTCAAACCTCATCAAAAGGTAGAGGTCTATGCAAGGTACCTACGTGCAAAATATGAAAGAGATTGGTAAAGTATTGAAGGTGCTTTGAGAAACTGTAACAAAAGTGTGATGGAAAAATCTATTATCAGCCTCTGTGACCTTGACCCCAGTGACCTCAAACGCCATCAAAAGGTAGAGGTCCATGCAAGGTACGTACATGCCATATATGAAAGAGATCGGTGAAGTTTTGAAGGTGCTATGAGAAATGTAACAAAAGTGTGACGGTAAAATCTAATATTAGCCTCGGTGACCTTGACCCCAGTGACCTCAAACCTCATCAAAAGGTAGAGGTCCATGCAACGTACGTACATGCCAAATATGAAAGAGATCGGTAAAGAATTGAAGGTGCTATGAGAAACTGTGACAAAAAGTGTGACGGAAAAATCTATTATTAGCCTTGGTGACCTTGACCCCAGTGACCTCATCAAAAGTTAAAGTTCCATGCAAGGTACCTACATGCCAAATATGAAAGAGATCGGTAAAGAATTGAAGGTGCTATGAGAAACTAGTAAGGAAGGACAAGCTGGCAACTATATGCTCCCCGAAATTTTATTTCGGGGAGCATAACAATAAGAAAAATATGAAAAACAACGAATTTCAAGAATAAATGCTACGACAGAATCACGAACACTGATAATAAAATGGCTTTTGTAAGGGGCATGAAGACAGCGAAATGAATACTGCAAATCATACAAGTCACAGAACATATTATTGACAATTTTTCATTTATGATTCAGCTATAAAGGTGCCATGATGACACTATATCGCTCATCTGACTGTTGTTTTTGTCTATAAACTTGAACTCTCTTCCTGGCCATTTAAGATAAGTGTTCACTATGAGCAAATAAGGACAAATTTGCCTGTGAGTTGGGTATAGCATATTTTGAAATTCACGATGGAGGTCAACCAGACGATGTTTTATGCCAAATATATAAGCAACCAGATTTATGCATGGAATGCATTTCATTTAACAACTTTGAAAAAGGTTCATGCAAGAAAACTCGTGCCATGTTTCATTAAGATTGGCACAGAGGTAAGATGTTGTTCAAGTAAAAAATGCTGACCCATGACGGACCAAGACCATTCACAATAGCTCACCCTGAGCACTTTATGCTCAGTTGAGATATAAACACAAAACAATTATTGCATAATAATACATAGTATGTGTTTACTCGCTCAGTCTTTAATGGAAAAAAAGCATCAAAAGATGCAATAGTAAGTATTCAAAGTTCAGATGAACTTAAAATTATAGATCATTTAAGTATCACATTAAACTAACCCAGCTAAAATTGTTATCTTTTTTCACATAACTTTTTCTTCTTATTCCATTAATAGCAAAAGTGTGACAGTGACATCTGACGGGCCGACCTTTTAATGCACTGTATAAAGCTGTTGAATTGTTCACAATTTCAGAATTTACAGGTTCAAAGCCTTGAAGTCTGCTAGCTGTAAAAGCACTAGAACATTTGTGGGAGTAGCCATGGAAAATATCATGAAAAAAACGTACATTTTTATAGTATCCACTTTCTCTGTTTAGGCAATTTTCTTGTAAATTACATGCAGTCATAAAACACGTCTTGTGGAGGGGTTTCTAAATAGCTATAGAGTGATAATGCAGGATCTTTTCTTCCTTCTGCCCCAGTCATGTGAAAACCATAGCAATGTCCATGGTCTGCACAGAACCAAAGAAATAATGTTGATGTTCCTCGAGCAGAAGTTTGAACTTTAGAATAAAGCTTTTGACATTTTTCAAATTCTAAAGCCGTTATCATCATGGTCTATATTTCTTTTAACACAGCTGTCATTGTCAATGGAAAACTGTCTTACACTTCTTAACTTTAACCCAGATTCATTAAATAATAGGCCCTTCCAAACTTTTCAGGATTGTATGTGCCCAGTTGAGGTACAGGTGATTCTGGTTCAGTAACTTGCAATGACATTGATTCATTAATTAGATATTGCAAAAATAATATAATGTCATCTTGCAATATTTCATTGTTACTTATTAAAGACTCGCAAATTAAATCTCTTAGTTCAGGTGCAAACGAAGTTTTATTGACAAAACTATTAAATCGATCATTTTCAATATTGGGGCTATTAAATAATAGTTTAATTTTGTAACAATATGCAGGGGGTACAAGGCTTGTAATGGATGCTGTTGTGGCTACCATTTTTAAAACATTTGAATATGCAACTCGTTCATTATCACTCATTTGATAAAATCTTTCGAAGGAACCCAAAACTTCAGAGTGCAGTGCTTGTTTTCACAACTTGATACGTCCAATAATTCCTTCTCTAGAATAACTTCATTCTCTTTAATTTCATTCAGTTCTTTCCGAGCAATGTAATCTAAAGTAGTTCGAAGCTTAATCATTTCTTGTTTGTCTATTCCATTTAAATTTTTCAAAAAACATCTATCCATTCTCCGATGCAGCGTATTATTAAGGCCGAAAGCCAGGTTTGTTTCTGTAATTTCCTCATAATTTGAATTCCGAAATCCAACCCATCCTTTTGTACTATCACAGCACAATCTCTTTGGACCATAACCACATACACCACAGGGTATACGGAAATCTATTTTCATGTTTGAAGCCTAACTGAACCAAAAATCTAAAAGAACTCTTTGATCCATAAACCTAGCCTTATTGTGGCGAGTTTTATACATCTCATTTTTAAACTGGCAGTAAGAGGAAAAAGTGCAACTAGAATTCATAACCATAGATACAAATTCCCACCCTTTTCATCTCCTGCTGCTGTATCCCTACTTAATACATGTATACAATCTAAGTCCCCTTCATCCCAAAGAATTCTGCATGGCTTACCAATTGAATTATAGCATTTACGTATATGAATGTCACATTTTACAGGTGCAAAATTTGTGTAAATATTTAATGTCCTTTGTCTATCGTGTATGGTCAGTCCATTTTCACTGTAATTATCGTCATCTTCTCGCTTGAGCCAGCCGCTTCCACAGGGACAGGTATTGTCTGGAATATCTGGAAATAATACAGGTCCTTTTATGCAGCAATCTGAACATCGAACAAGGTTAGAATCATTCCATTGATCACGTTTTATGATATTTTTTTCCTTAACTCATTATTGTCTTTAAGTTTGGGAGAATGTTTACTTCTAAACTTAAAATTCAAAAGTCCAGATTCCTCGTTGAAGTTATTGTATGCAGCAGTACTTAATGTAACCGAAACAGGCATTTCATCATCAATATTGTCCTCAAATAACAGCTGTTCTTCATCATCATTGTTATCAATATTTGTATGAATTAAATCTTCCCACATGTGAGTATATGATTTAAATAAGTTTCAGTGCCTACAAACCTTGGAATTTAGTAGTGGTACTTGTATTTCTTAACTCTTTTGAGAACGGCATCTACCAGCAGTGCATGACACAGTGCATTTACCAAGCCTTTTGTTCATGCTAAAATGAACAAAAGCTGGATACTCGTCACCTTCTATAAGAAGAGAATATTTTATAATTTCTGGTTTTCTAGATATTTCAACTATTCTCTGATTGTTAAAACACAAAGCCTTTTGAACAAAGTGTTGGATTCTTGACAATGATTCTGGAGACTGTACATGGTCCGGTGCTAAACAAGGTAAAACATGCAATTTAACAAACTTACAATACATGCAAGTCACACAGTTATCTCCTGAAGAGTCTAAAACTAGAAATTCTTCGTTCCTAATATAAAATTCCTTCACATTAAGCAGAGTTTTGTATATTTTACATGTGCAGTCAAGATAGTCACCAGTTTCTTGACAAAACATAGTAGTGATCTAGAAGGGAACAACAGTAGTTTTTAAATATTGACAGGTTTCCAAAATGCTCAGAAATATCTGTTTCAGTGTCTTTATTCGAAATGCCAACGTTTTTCTCTAATTCTGATCTTCAAATATTTATTGGCTTTAAATGCTTTATGGTCTTTCTTTTTTCAAAACTGGTTCTGACGTTTCAACAGTGGTTTCATTGCATTCATTTAACTCTGGAAAATACTTCTTATAAAAGCAAAATAAGTTAACAGAAGGCCACAACAAATTGATGATTTGTTCTACGGATTTTTGCTTCCCAAAAATGGAGCGAGCGAGCGAAATAAAAATAAATTTATTTTTATTCTATTTTTCGTTAAATCACAGGTGAGCGAAAAGCGAAAAATACAAAAACACATTATGTAATGTCAATGTTAATTGATATATTTTGCCAAACAAATGCATGATATCTGGAAAATACCAGTACAAGATCATTTAGAAGTAATAATTGAGTTTAAGCCCTTATCAAATGTTTGTAAAAATAAATAAAACAGTCTCTAATAGCTGTTCTGCTTACTCACACATGTAGGTTTCATCAAAGTTATATAAGAAGCTCAGTTTTCTGTCAATGATGGTTTAATAACATGACACAATAAATAATACAATAAATATCAAGCATAAGCAGTGATTTTTCTTCGCGTCATACTTTACAGCATGTGCCTTTTTGATTGGGGATAACGTGCGATAAATCATGAAATTGAGAATATTGAATCATTATTATTATTATTATAGATAACAGTATACCAATTGTTAATAAGTGCATGTTTAACTGCTTTCTAAAATGTATATTATAAAGTGCTAGGGCATTAAACTGCTGTATGATAAAAAAAAAATGACTTATGTTTTGGAAATATGGCGAGACTTTTAAAAGATAAAACATTACGTTTTGAGAAACAGCTTTATTACAATTTTTAATTTGGACACAGCCTATACGAGTCTGTAATTTAAGGCAAAAACACTGATACAAAATATCTTGAATTTGTATGAGTTCTAAATATCATAGGTTATGGTATTATACAATACTAAATGCATTACTTTCGTTATTTTGACAGTTAAAATTAGAAATGAGAAGTTTAAGTTTTGTAAAGTAAAAAAAACATAACTTCCTAATGAAAGAAAAATAAGAAATGGGTAGTTAAAGTTTTGTATTTTAATATAAAAAAGTCAATCAAATGCCAGTAAAGTTGTTTAGGTCCAAAAAGTTTCTTCACTTTCTTACTTATGTTAAATTCATGCTTTAGGGGCATAATGTACAACTTGCACTTAACCATCAACAGTTTAAACTAGTAGATAGGCTCGTACAATTTATATTATACTCGACATTATTTCGTCCAGTTCAACACTTCTTTGCATGTTAATTTTTAATATTTTACTTTAATCAATACCAACAAGTTTATTTGCAGATTTTTACCAATCGAACACATACCGGCGACATTTCACATCCTGATGTAGATCGGGTTGAAATTATAAAATAACTCAAATCATCTTTGATGCAATGACTCATTGCCCCGGCGGAAAATTAACATTTTCATTTGTGTCTTTGGCCGACATGACAAGACAGACGAACGCTGCCATTTGTTTTAACCATAAACCAATCTAATAACGCAAAAAGTTATAACACTCTAGGCCTATGTCGTAAAATACTTAGGATAAATAAAACTGAATCATTTAATAAATAGGTGGGCAGCAATATTTTTATTCAGTTTTAAGATTTTTAGGTGCGGCGAATCCATCGAACATTTAATCAATTTGTTGTGGCCTTATCCTTTTTCAAAAAAAGCTGAATCGTTTTGTTTCTTAATGATGTACCCAAAGAAACGTTGTCTGATTCAACAAAATTAGATTCATAACGTGCTGATTTAACAAATAAATCTGGCTTTGCTTTGATGTTTCCAGACAAGCAATTCAAAACAAATGACTGCTGTAGGGAGGAACCATTCACAACTGCTGGTACTGTTATTATATCTTTTGAACAACGACTTTTGGTCACAAGTTGATTTATTTTAAAGTCAAACTAGTTTCAGTAAACTTTCATGTAAATCCTGCGGTTTCATTTTAAAAAACATCTTTTCAGGCTTGTCTACAGATGCTTTTGATTTGAATGGCGAAAAAAGTACTACGTAAGACAGTAGTTGAACACTATCACAATTTTCATTGTCATTCAGTTCATTTACATATGATGGCAAAATTTTACCAACACAATGACTAAATATTTTATCTGGGCAATTCCTTTTTATATTATGTTTATTTTCATTTGATTTATATCTTCCAATGTAATAACTTGATGCAACAAAACATTATCATCTGCAACATTAAAATGCTCCTTAAGGAAATATAAGTACTTCTGTTCCATGAATCCACTGTAAACTCCAGATTCAAACATACCTTACATAATAAAATTCATTGTCTTCAATTTTATTTTTAAAAACTGAACATACAAAGGTTCCAGTTGTACAGTTGTTATGTGCAGATAATCTACTAGCTTCTTGTTCTAATTTAAAAAAAGATTGCTTCTTTGATGTAACAAAACCCTTTTCTGCTATAGTTTGTAATACAAGATTTTGCAATTTTAAAGCGTTTGAACAATTTGTTAAATTTTCAATCAATATATTTGACCACAATTTATTGTCAACATTAAATTGAACATTCTCATTTGATTTTCTTCTTTTCCGCATTCCTTTGTTTAAAGTTGTTCATGAGAAGTATGTATTGCACAACTCTGGTCTAGATGTAGAGACAAACACATTTTTTTCATTATAACTAGCTACAGTATATATATCTTTAGGAGTAGGACTATAGTCAGCAGCTGTTTTAAACTGTACAGTTGGACACTTTCCCTCATCATTTTCCCAGTTTTCACAGAAATATTTTCTTTTAAGTAAGAATTTTATTTTTATTTTTTCATAATCAGAAGGAAGACGTATACTTAGCGATTCCAGGTATTTGTAGTGTTCCTCTATTGTGTAATAACCCGTTGGAATGGATAAATCTTCATCAAATAAGAGCAGCAGCAGTTTGGACCTCTGAAATTAATAATTCAATAATGACAAATAATTTTGTCATTTTCACATAAGGCATATAAGTGATTTTCATATACGATCTTTAAAAGTATACAACTGAATCCTCTTATCTTCAAATGAGCGGGATCGCAAGACCAACTTCAACATTGCGACATATTTGAAACCAATTGAGAAGCAATTTCATGCCCATATCTTGATTTGTTCATATAGTATCAGCAGTATGTTCTAGTTGAACAAAAGTGTTGACACTAAGTGATAAACAAACAATAGAACATCTGTTATAATGTTAGGAAATGAAAAACACATTGACTTGTTAGATATTAAATAAAATTTCGAGATAAATGAAAATGCTTTATATTACATGAACAAGACACTTTACCAGATGAAGCGGACACATATTCAGATATGTTGTCTGTTCATTGATCTTCCCATCAGGTAGCGTGTTTTCCCATTCATCGATTGTTTTGAATATCTTGCTGTTCTGTGGACACAAATATGTGAGCAGTGCAAGCAAAAGTACTAAAACGGCATGCCTTAAAGGAATATTTCTTTGGAATGAATATGTTTTACATAAAAATGCATTTAAAAATGTACAAGTGACAACTTTACAACACATTGCCAAATCTTTTCCAGTAACAGTTAAAAAAACACCCATTAACAATGATTAACACATCTGTACAGTTTATACTGAAAAGATACAAATGATTACCTACATCATACAAATGTCTCAAAAGATGCAGCTCAAATCTTCTTACAGCTGAAAAACATTCATGGCAGTCTTCCGATTGGCATCTATTTGTTCCCTCTATGTGACATACTAAATGGGCACTAAGTTCACCATAATTAATAAATTTCTTGAAGCATGATGTCCACTTGCAACTGAAAGTCTGTGCAAGTAAACATTTGTATTGTTATTAAATTGCTTATTGAATATATAAGATATATATGATTATAAAAACAAGCAATCATATTTTTTTATATATATATACATCTATGGTAGTATTTGAGAAAATGAAAACAAATATCAGAATGGATTAACATCATTTTTTACATAAATTGACTACCTAAATTACAGAGGAAACAAGAGCTGTGCGGGGCTCAACATTAACTTTTGGAGCCACTTGTCCAGTCGGACAATTAGACCAAAACTTCACTTGTCCTGACCAGACAGCAGCTTGTCCTGACCATTATATCTTATTTTGCTCAGTTCTTTGCAAAATAATTAAATTATACAAAAAGCTCAAATCATAAAGACTTAAATCATTCAAAATCCATGTTCACTTAATTTTAGGCAATTTCAATACAAAAAGAACTGACTAGATAACAGGTAAACTGGATATTATTGATTTTTTAAATATTATACAAAGCCAAAATAACTGACAAAAACTTGTGTTTTGACACCATACTACTTTATTTGTCTTAAAGATCAAAGTGTACCGGTGTTGTAAGGTGCATTTTCATTACAAGGGAGAATAATCTTATTATCTTGGCAAAGAAAAATGTTAAGGGTTGCTTCCCTTGTAAACAGTACGGTGTAGTATCCCATGGAACTATCGGAATATCTCATGCTTTGTCGTTTAAACGTAAACAAAATATATATTTAAAAAAAAGGGTGGTTACTCCACAAAAATAACGGATTTAAAGGCATTTGTTCTAAGTAATTAAATTATAACAACCACTTGTCCTGTCGGACTAGCAAATTCTTTATTAACTTGTCTGGACTAACACTTTGGTTGTCCCGGACAGTCGGACTACCTTTAATGTCGAGCCCTGCTGTGTTTGTGAAACACAATGCCCCCTACTGCCCTTTTAAGCCGCACAGCAGCTATTTTAGAAAAAAAGACCTTTGACCTTGAAGGATGATCCTGACCTTTCAACACTCAAAATGTGAAGCTCCATGAGATACACATGCATGCCAAACATCAAGTTGCTATCTTCAATATTACAAAAGTTATGACCAAGGTTAAAGTTTTGGGACAGACAGACACACACAATGCCAGCCAGACAGGCCAAAAACAATATATCCCGATCATTTGATCTTGGGGCATACAAATAGAAAATGGTCAATACATGTATATGGGATAATAATTTCAACCAAGCACCAACCCATGCAAAAGACGTCGGACCGCGGACATTTCCGATAAAATTTGCTGAGGTCTGGGATAATTCCCGAAACTGTCGGACCTCTTGTCAGAAAAAATATATTAGGAAATTAATATGCTAAAAAATGCGAACCAATTCATGTTTGTTTTACTTAGATTATTTAAATTTAAAATTTAAACTAATTTTACCAACCAGTCGAACTTGCTATCTTTGCTGGTGATGCAGGGTTTTCACTGACACCCACAAAAGTTGTCGCCACTTTTTTGCGACGAGAAACCTTCGGTTAATCTGACCTTATCTTTAATGACAATCATTAAAAAAAACTTACACGTAAATACTGTCACTGACTATGTTATAACTTTAATAACTATAATTTCCTATAATTACCCAAATTACAAGGAGTAACTTTAATAAGTCTTAATTCGCTTTATTTGTATATCAATAAGATAAACATCACAGGTGACCAAAATAATCAAATAATGTTAAGTTGAGACAAGCTAAACGTTTTATTGACTTCAACCCAAGAGTTGGCATGGACTAGAAAGGAGTCCTTGGACACCATGGAGTGGTCCGCTGCAACAGCAATGGTCTTTTTTTTTCTCCAGACATGTGATGAGCATGAACTTCTGATCACAAACACTATCGTGCCCCTTCACACCCGTTACCGAACGGCATGGATGCATCCTCTCTCAAACCACCAGTATCTTATCAAATATGTTATCTTGAGAAAGACTTAAAGGCGGGATGAACATTGTCAAGTTAAAGACTGCCAGCTGCAAGCTTTCCTTTGTAAATGCTCTGGAAGCGCATGGATTGGGCAATACCGGTACTCAGAAAACTGATTTATGCTACAACCGCAGACACCCTTGGGGCAAGAAACACAAGGACTGGTTTGTAAAGGACATTTAACAGTTATTTGATGAGAAACACCACCTCCACAAAGCCTACCTCAGAAACCCAAAGTCCGTTGCCAGGAATGATGCCTTCAACAAAATAAGCATAAACTTTGTCAGATACAAGATGCTTTGATCAGAAAAAAAGCCGTTGAAAGCTATGCCGATGGGAACAATTATAAGAAATGTTACGACGCGTTAAAAGATGTGTACAGACCCACTATGTTTTCTATCAAGCTTGCAAAGACATGCGCATAGGATAAACACTTTATGACCCTTTGTTATTGAATGTAGGGCCGTTTCTGCCCTATGCCACGGGTCCGAAATTCGGCTCCATTCCCAATGCAAATCCCAAATTCCAAATTATTTTTTTTTAACCTTTAAATATATATGTTAACCTGATCCAGTGTAGAAAATAGAACAAGGGCTGTTTGTAAAACATGCATTCCCCCATATGGGCTGTCATTTGTAGATGCAGCCATTGTGTGAATACGTTTTTTGTCACTGTGGCCTTGACCTTTGACCTAGTGACCTGAAAATCAACAGGGATCATCTGCCAGTCATGATAAATGTACCTATGAAGTTTCATGATCGTAGGCTTAGGTATTCTTGAGTTATAACCCGGAAACTATTTTACTGTTTCGAGTAACTGTGACCTTGACCTTTGACCTAGTGACCTAAAAATCAATAGGGGTCATCTGCCAGTCATGATAAATGTACCTATGAAGTTCCATGATCCTAGGCCTAATTATTCTTGAGTTATCATCCGGAAACCATTTTACTGTTTCGAGTCACTGTGACCTTGACCGTTGAACTAGTGACCTGAAAATCAATAGGGGTCATCTGCCAGTGATGATCAATGTTCCTATGAAGTTTCATGATCCTAGGCGTAAGCATTCTTGAGTTATCATCCCGAAACCATTTTATTGTTTTGAGTCACTGTGACCTTGACCTTTGACCTAGTGACCTGAAAATCAATAGGGGCCATCTGCCAGTCATGATCAATGTACCTATGAAGTTTCATGATTGTAGGCTTAAGCATTCTTGAGTTATCATCTGGAAACCATTTTACTGTTTTGAGTCAATGTGACCTTGACCTTTGACCTAGTGACCTGAAAATCAATAGGGGTCATCTGTCAGGCATGATCAATGAACCTATGAAGTTTCATGATCCTAGGCGTAAGCATTCCTAAGTTATCATCCGAAAACCATTTTACTGTTTTAAGTCACTGTGACCTTGACCCTTGACCTTTGACCTAGTGACCTGAAAATCAACATGGCTCATCTGCCAGTCATGATCAATGTACCTATGAAGTTTCATGATCCTAGGCCTAAGCGTTCTTTAGTTATCATCCGACACCATCTGGTGGACGGACCGACCGACTCACCTACCGACCGACATGTGCAAAACAATATACCCCCTCTTCTTCGAAGGAGGGCATTCCGGAAACCATCTGTTGGACGGACCAACCGACCAACCGACCGACCGACATGTGCACAACAATATACCCCCTCTTCTTCGAAGAGGGGCATAACAATATTGCATAATAAAATTATCTGTTGCCTTGATTTTGTTTTTAAAACAGTAAAATATGTATAATTGATTATTTAAGACTTTCCTTCTTTTCTCCAAAACCTCTGTTTCGCGCCATTTTGTTTACCTCAAAAAAGGCCAGGCACTTACCCCCAAAATAAAAAAAACAAGGGACAAAATTGTCACAAAACCAGGTTTTCATTGTGAAAAAAAATCTGATAAAGGGAGACAACTCAAACTGAACTTTTGAAATGAACAAACAAAAGTAACCCCCTTTGTAAGTTTGTTTTAAAATACATCTATTTTTAGTCGTGGCGACCTTGACATTGGAGATATTGACGTGATTTTTTCGTGCGACACACCGTCCCATGATGGTGAACAAATGTGCCAAATGATTTTAAAATCTCATAATGAATGACATAGTTATAGCCCAGACAAGCTCATTTATGGCTATTTTTTACCTTTGAACTCAGAGTGTGACCTTGACCTTGGAGATATTGACGTAATTTTTTCGCGCGACACACCGTCTAATGATGGTTAACAAATGTGCCAAATGATTTTAAAATCTCACAATGAACGACAAAGTTATGGCCCGGACAAGCTTGTTCCGCCCGCCCGCCAGCCAGCCAGCCAGCCGGCCTGCATTCGCCAATCTAATAACCAGTTTTTTCCTTCGGAAAACCTGGTTAAAAACAACCTGCACTTGTCACATTTGTTCATAATATTTTGTAAAATTTTAATAATATGTTATCAAAATAGTCGTTATTTACCAGTTAACAGCTTCTTTGAAATATAAGAAACACTATTTACATGCGATTATTTTCCCCAATTATTTGCATGGAAATGTTAAGTATTACAGACCAACAAACAGACACATTAACTAAGTGATTTTAGTTTCCCCACATACACACCTATTCCAAGTGGGTAGATATGAATTGCCTTTTGAGGAAAACTATGTACAACAAGCAAATTCGTTGAATTGATATCCCCCGCCAATATGCTTCTGGACACGTAAGTGTTATATTTGACACTCAAAAAAGCATTTTTTCAAGATACAAAGGGCCATAACTCCATTATTAACAGATGGTGTACAATGCCATATGGCGTGCCTCATCCTCTTATTGATATACAATATATATATACTCCTTCCAAGTTTCAATAAAATTTGCCAAAGCATTTCCAAGATATGGCTCCGGACACACAACAAAAGCATTTTTTCAATATACAAAGAGCCATAACTCTGTTATTAAGAGATGGTTTACAATGTGATTTGGCGTGCATCATTCTCTTAACCATATATATACTCATACCAAGTTTCAATGAAATCCGCCAAAGCACTTCCAAGATATGGCTCCGGAAGGACGGACGGAAAGACGGACAACGCCAAAACAATATCCCTCCGCGGCTCCGCCTATGGCTGGGGATAGTTATATGAGTTAATACATTGCTATTACCGGTTTTAATTTTTCTTCTACTACAATTTTGCATTCTATTTAAATTAGGTAATTGCACAATATTTTAGAACTACCAATTATAAAAACCTGTTAAATTGATATTGATAAACAAAAAAAATATCCATTAAAGTTAAATAATTTGCCTTCAGTGATTTTGGCATGAATTTTCAAGCTTTAAATATTCATGAAGTACACTATAATTAAATTCAATAGCATTGGTTATGTTTCAAGCCATCAGTTACCTGCATGTATGTGGAGTATTGGCTCCTTAGCAAGTATTAAACAATGTGTTATCTCTGTTTCATCTTATATACCGGTCACTACAAAGTTTATTTACAACAGTTATCAAACAGGTATATAAAAATGATCAATTATGAACAATGACAATGTGGGTGAATAATCACTTGAATAGGCTTTTGAATTGTCCAAATTATAGTGATCTTATTTTTAAATATACATAATTAAAGGGGTTGAATGATGGTTAATACCTTATTATATTTTGAAAAATAATATTAAATTTAAACAAGACTGGATTAAATGGTTGCTGGACACATTTGTTTGTATAATGTCTCCATTTTATAAACGCTCATTAAAACATTTGGATACCTAAATAAGAAATTGTCGCTAAGGAGACTTTTAGTATGCATGGGAAATTGGTAGTAGTAATAATATATAATGAAATGTACATAAATATCCACGATACACATGCACACTATTACTAAGAGGACTTTAGTGAAGTTAAAATTTCATGGAAGTAGGTTTTGTGTAGGCATACGTTTGACTCCCACTAAAGGCATCTATGTAAAACAAAAAATAAAACATCTTTTTTAGATTAATACCGTTTTGAAAACAAAGAATATGCATTGTCATGGGGAAATACTTTTCATTTGCCCCTTTAAACAGTTTGGATTTTCTGATAAGATCATTCACTCAATTAACAAACTTTGATTCAAAGAGGCGAGGTTTTTTGGAGCCTTAAATCTTCTTGTGCCCACTGATGTCTAAAGATTCTGTTCAAACCTTTTGAATCTTTTTATTTTATCATAGAACAATATAACATTTATAAAGGCGTATGTGTCACTGCTTAAATTGTTTTCAACAGAAAGGGTCAACGAGGCTAAAGATAAATCACAGACCAGAATGATAATAGACCAGTATTGGTAGTGCTTTTGTCATTTAATTATGGCTAGTTAATTCAGACAGTTTAACGAGATATGATCCATTGTTTAAATATGCTTTGTAACTGAATGATCCCAGAGCCCAAATTACAGCAATCATGGCAGAGGCCCATTTGTTATTATGTTGCAATAAAGTATCACCGCTCCAGGGGATTTTTTTTTAAGTTTTAACATAAGGCATTTTTTTAAATACAAAGATTTTGAGATATTCTTTAAAAAATCGTAAGGGCTGGAGGGAGGACGCACTTTTAAAATATTTATCCAATTCTTAAGCTGCAGAGTCGATTTCTTTAAAAATCGGGTCCGGTATTCGGCCCCAAATCGGGTCCGGTATTCGGCCCCATTCCAAATGGAAAAAAAGTGATGTAGCAAGCTCCAAGTGCCATTCTAAGAACCAGTCAAAAATATTGCACAGAGATAGGTGACACATTTTTTGTGGTTTAATTGCATTTAACTGGCTTCAATCCTTCTGATCATCGTAAATCCAAAGCGTGGGAACCACACGACCATTGCTTGTTCCTTGTCAAGATTGTATGCAACAAGAGATGTGGTCGTCAGAAACACAATGGTATAGAAATCATCTCCCTTTAAAGCTTATTTCTTCCCTTGAATTTTGTTTTTTGACCTTTAACATTGAAGGATGACCTTGACCTTTCACCACTCAAAATGTGCAGCTTCATGAGATACACATGCATGACAAACATCAAGTTGCGATCCTCAATATTGCAAAAGTTATGGCCTATGTTACAGGGCTCGACATTAAAGGTAGTCTGACTGTACGGGACAACCAAATTGTTAGTCCAGACAAGTAAATAAAGAATTTGCTAGTCCGACGGGACAAGTGGTCATTATAATTGTATAACTTAGAAAAAATGCCTTTAAAGCCATTATTTCTGAGGAGATATCACTCAACTTTTCCGAGTATATTTTGTATACGTTTAATCATCAAAGCCCGAGATATTCCGATAGTTCCATGTGATACATGCACTACACTGTACTGTTCACAAGGGAAGCAACCCTTAACATTTTTTTCTTTGCCAAGATAACAAGAATATTCTCCCTTGTACAAAATATGCATTTTACGACACCGGTTCACACCGATCTTACAGACAATTAACGTAGTGACGTCCTCTCTATGTATAGAATGATTTTTTTTTTTTTAAATATCAGTTAAGTACTGTACATATACATCACTAATAACATTTTCTGTTTGATGTTGGCAGCACACAAGTTTTTGTCAGGTATTATGGCTTTGTATAATGTTTAAAAATCAATAATCTTGAGTTTTCCTGTTATTCTAGTCAGTTCTTTTTGTATTGTATTGCCTACAATTATGTTTACATGTATTTTGAACGATTCAAGTCTTTATGATTTTAGCATTTTGTATTATTTCATTATTTTGCAAAGTACTGAGCAGAATAAGATATAATGGTCAGGACAAGTTGCTTTTTGGTCAGGACAAGTGAAATTATGGTCTACTTGTCCAACTGGACAAGTGGCTTCAACAGTTAATGTCGAGCCCTGTGTTAAAGTTTTCGGACCGACGACTGACAAACAGACAGTTCAACTGCTAAATGCCATCTTACCGCGTGGGGAGGGGGGTCTGTAGACAGTCAAAAATGACCAAGTCAGACATCGCTGACTACCAAGGCCTGTGGTTTATCAAAGAGATCATAGCCACAGTTCATCATGTATCTATGTATACGTCCACAGGTAAGTAATGAAACCAACCATTCACAAATTAGTACAGGAAAGAAATGATATTATATCATTAAAAAAAAAACTTTGACAAATCAATCATTTAAGTTATAAATAAACAAAATACAAAATCTTAAATTCTTAGCAAGGAAATATATAATCTGAGATTTATAATTATATAAATTACTTCCCTTGAAAATAATTGTCTCTAACAAATCTCTATTTTTAGTAGCAAATAATCATAAGCCACTACCGTGACTGTAGATTAACAGGTAACCTTAAAGTACCTAAGATACTTGTATGCCCAAAAGTGTCATTGTCTGCTTGGCTTGACCATATAATGTCATTTTGATTATGCTTCAGTTGTTTGGTTTCATATTATATATATAATAATTATCTCCCTTTAAAGCTTATTACTTCCCTTGGATTTGTATTTTCGACCTTAGACCTTGAAGGATGACCTTGACCTTTTACCATGATATGTTTGTCAGAAACACAATGCCCACTACTGCGCCGCTTTGATTTATTTTTAAAAAATATACAATTTGGCAGGTTAGATAATTATCTCCATTAAAGCTTATTACTTCCCTTGGATTTGTATTTTCGACCCTAGACCTTGAAGGATTATCTTGACCTTGAAATTTTACCACTCAAAATGTGCAGCTCCATGAGATACACATGCATGCCAAATATCAAGTTGCTATCTTCAATATTGCAAAAGTTATGGCCAATGTTAAAGTTTTTTTTCGGACAGTCGGACAGACTGACATACTGACTGACGGACAGTTCAACTGCTATATGCCACCCTACCGGGGGCATAAAAATTAGCAGTAGAAGCGGTTGTTTTTGTAATGTTAAAAAAAAAACTCAAAAACTTTCAGCAATTTTAATTGAAAGTTTTACCCCATTTTTTATTGAACAGTTTTGTTAAGTTGTTATTTTATTGCATTTAATATTGTTAAAAAATGTGAACGTCATTATAATAAAAATAAACTCTATACAATGTAGAAGGTATTTTCTAGTGTTTGGTTAAAGAAGAATAAGGTCCGGGAAAACCTTGTAAGGTCCGGTGAATTTTAAAAAGTTTTCGGACCTCATGTCCCGTAAGATTATTTTGTCTTTCGCATGGGTTGAAGCACCCTCCTCAAATTACCCTAACCACACATATATAAAAAAAAATATATATGTCTCGTTGGAAAAAGAAGTGGGATGGCACGTTGACTTGATCTTCATTTGCGGCGTTGTCATCTTGTTGGGGCTTCTCTTCAGTGTCTCGGTGGCAATGGATGTTGGATGTCACGTTGATTTCATCTTCCTATAAAAGAATAAGCCTTCCTTTAATACAATACTTACTAGACAAACAAGACTATTGCCAAGCAATGTATGTCCCCTACAGGCTCCACCATTATCAGAATTAAAAAAAAAAATTCATTATATATATTTGTTGCCATAGCAACCAGAAATTGACGTAGGAACAAAATGAAATGACGTCCATAATGTCCATATTGCCATATATCCATGTTTCAAGTTTCATGAAAAAATATGAAGAACTTTTAAAGTTATCGCAGGATCCAGAAAAAGTGACAGACTCACAGAATGACGGACACACAGAGCGCAAACCGTAAGTCCCCTCAGGTTAAACTGGTAGGGGAGAAAAAGTATTATATTTTTTCATTCAAAATCATAGAGTATATTTACATAACATAAAGCTATACAACAATATGTGTTCCATTTAAAAACCTGATTGTAAAGTGTGTCAGGCCTATCAACTTTCCACGATGAATGCTTCCTTATGAAATGGTCGATCAGGGCATCTTCAGATGAACAGCACACCCTGCAGTTTGGGCAATTGTAGCAAGGGACCTAAAAAAATACAACTCAGTCTGAGGATTCTAAAATTGCATCTAAGTAATATTTGTGAAAAACTCATGGAAATTGAAACAAAACAAAAACATGTACCACAATTGGTTCATACTTAAGAACATCTTTACATTATAATGAATTCAATACAGGCCCAGGACTGGTCCTAAAAAGCTTGCACATGAAAGACTAACATACATCAAAACCCCGCTTAACAGGTTATTGGTGATAATCAATTAGTCCTGAATTCTAAGAATATCAGCTATTTAGACTAATTTTATAAGGTCCTTTGTGTCGTCTTTAAAGCTTGGTTTTACTGTATTTGTAGAACATCTAAATGACCATACATGAAAGGATGAATGTGTGTTTTAAAGGATCTTCTTGAACAAGTTTTGTTTATCTGACAAGAAAGAATAATTTCTGTCATTGATTTACCTGTTTGTTCTTCTTTTTCGTCAAGGTAGGTTTCTCCCTTTTAACCTTACCAGTCTTGACTTCCATCTTCTTGCGTTTCTGAAAAGTTATAATGCTATTGGTCCATATTACCAGTACAAATGCTACAAATTACTACCGGTTATATAATATGAAAAGCGCATACCTTTAGAGATGATTTAAAAATAATGTGAATACATCCCTTTCATTAAATTCATTCTTTTTAATTAAAACAATTTGTTTATAGCATTGTGCCATGCTATAAGATCAATTGGCATGCTACAAATATAGTGTCATATAAACAGGGCAATCATTGTCTTTCATGCTTGAACCAATTACTATATTATGATACATAAAAATAGGACACAGATGAAACAAACAAACATTCTGCTGATTGATATTAAAAGCAAAGTAATGAAAATACCTATGAAAGAAATATTTATGTAACTTGTCAAGATGGAAAGTGTTAAAAGGTATGGAGCATATTGTGATAAAATTAGTACCAAGCATAAGTCATTCAACTTGTATGCAGCCAGGAAAACAGCCACATCTTCAGTAATGTCAAGGTAAACAAATCCACTGCAGCATGACCTTTAATGCATGACGAAAAAAACAGGATCATTAATGCAGTGTCTGTGAATGCACAATCATGTAAAATTAATATATATTCAGGTTAAAAATTGCCATCCAGTAAAAAAGGGAAACTATGTCTGAACTATATTTTTGTTGTCTCGGACAATTGGACTACCACTAATTCCAATGACCGTCAATATAAAACCAACAAAACCACTTAACCTATTTGACATGAAACTAACAAGAAAGTTACTGCAGTAATAGCATTCATGCAGCAAGTTTTAATATAAAACAAAAGCACCGCATAACGGGTGCCACGCTCGGCTTCGAAAGCTTGTCAGGTGGAAGCACTTTGATTTTAGAGCCAATGATAAGGTTTTAGCACGACGCCGGCGGACGACGAGCAGGCTATGACAATACCTCGGGTTTTCTCCGAAAACAGCCTCGCTAATAAATATTGTTCGTAAGTGTGTCTAAAAATAAAGCAACAATGAGTGCCTTATGTTGGCATATGTTTATGTTGTTTGTAATTCCATTTAGAAAAGTGATTTTTATGTGACTAGTTAAGAATGCATTACATTTATGTATATATAGGTAAACAACAGTTGTCACCATAGGATGACTTATGCCCCCTATAAACGCTTGATAGAAGTTATGAGCTTTTTTCGAAACCTAAACGCAGATTTCGAAACCTAAACGCAGACCCTAAGTTCAAGGTCACAAAATTTGTGTGCGCATGGAAAGGCTTTGTCCATATACACATGCATGCCAAATATGAAATTGCTATCTGAAGAGACATAGTAGTTATGAGCATTTTTCATAACCTAAACGCAAAGTGTGAAAAACAGACAGTCCGATCACTATATGCCCTCCTTCGACGGCATAAAAAGATGTGCCAGAAATTAATGACTTAAAGGATATAATACATGTAAATGTTAACAAATAGATTTTTTCAACGAAAGCAAAAACAACAAAACAAAATGCACCAAACAAGCTTCCTATTCCTTGATAACATTTATAAATCTGCATTTATTTACTGTGCTTTCCCTATCGGTATTTTATGGCTATTTATTTCACACAGATTTCACTACCAGTAACATGATGATGAATAAAAACAAGAGCACCGCATAGCAGGTGCCAACGCTCCGCTGCGGGTGCAGTTTCTTTTTTGAGAGTTCACAGTGACCTTGACCTTAAAAGCTTTGACCTAGTGACCCAAAAAAGGGTGTGGCATGTATAACTCATCAAGGTGCAGCTACATATGAAGTTTCAAAGTTATAGGTGGAAGCACATAAAACATTGTGGCATTTCTTTTCCAACTAGAACAATTTACACATGCATGTACATGCAACCAAAATTTCAACAATAACAAATGCACCAATCAAGCTTTATATACCTTGTTTTGGCATTTCTTTGCCAACTGAAACAATTTACACATGCATGTACAGGCATGGCAAAAGTGCAAAACCTCATCCACCAAAGTTGACCATTTTGAAAAATAACAACAATTATATAATAATATGCAGAAGACAACAGAAAGGAAATATGTCCTCAAAATAATAACACTAATATGGTCTTTTACTTATATTTTACTTTCAAAATAGGTTTTGTTGTGGGGGTTTTTTCAACAAAAGAAAACTAGTTTTAAGAACCAGTAGGACATTTCCACAATGAAACAATGAAGGTTATCTGAAATTAACGGTATTTTTTACCTTCTTTCCATATCTTTTGACATTTCTGGTCGCAGACCTCTTAGCTCTGGCTGTGACAACCTGAGAATGAATTGTGTGTGAAAATATGGAAAACAAAATTATATAAACTAAGTAGTTTATCTTTTATACAATTACAGAATGTTATGTTCTGATATAACTGAATGGTTATGACATCGACTCTGTGGTCTGGCTTTCACACCAAGACATCTGTTGAACTTTTCATGTTTACCACTTAATGACAAACAATGCCTTAGATGATTAAAGGCATTGCTTTAGAAGTATAGGACCTGCAGTCCAACTATTGCCTTACAGCTACCAATAATGAAGGGCATTATGGTGCTGATCAGGGGCAAAAAGGCGAGGCTAAAAAGAGACGTGACAGGGTGCCCAGCTTAACTGCTTTAGACATAACATTAATTTATAGGCTGTAACAAGCCATATCAGCAATCAATACTGGATCGCAATCACTTTATAAATGTTCATTAAGAATAATAAAATATTTATACGATTAAATGCATAGAAAAGTGACCGTTATTTTATGTGTCTGAGGCTTAATGTCCCTGGTAACTTGTACTTCACTTGCATCTACCTTGTCTTGAATCTCTTGTTGAGTTCCCTACAATTAATTTAACCATAATACAGGTATTATACTTTTTGTAAACGGCTAATTTTATTCAAAAACATAACAATTACAGCAAAATCAAATTGTTATGAATATATGTTGGTGGAAGCACTTTGATTTTAGAGCCAATGTTAAGGTTTTAGCACGACGCGGAATTGCAGTTTTGTGCATAAAACACATTTGAGTATGGTTCATAAATGCAGTCCACTTTGTTGTAGCACTAAACTCACAGTCTGTACAATATCCGAAAAGAGTGCTATGGTGCTGTCATGCTCCTGAACCGGTACTTCCGTGGCTGCGAGAGCTGGCCATTCTGTAGGATCTTGAACAGCAGCCTCCACACACAGTTGGTTTGGCAGGTTGTCCTGTATGGATGCTAAACACCTCCTAGCCCCTTCAGCACTCAGATGTAGTCCATCATGGGACAAGTACAGGGACTTCTTAAAATTAAATTTTGATTATAGATAATTACCGTACCAATTTTTTTAAACATAACTAAGATATTAAAGCAGCAAATTCAATGAACTGGTTTCACTCAACAAATGAAAAAATACTTAAGTTTCAATCAATTAAAGTGTAAAACTCTGAACTCACCAAAATGATCATCCTGACGAAACTTATGCAAGAACTACTAAAACAAGAGGGCCATGATGGCCCTGTATCGCTCCACTGTTTTTTTTATGCGAAAAAACGCGCAATGCGCATGGGTTGAAATGTACTCAAGCATGTGACTTTCTCTGTCTATCCCTCGTCCCATTGGGCGCTAAAAGTTGGAAGGGTGAGCATTTTTATATATGGAAAAAGTTACTACCGTGTTAACTAAACAGACTAAAAAGCCCGGGAATTGTTCCTTTGAAGCACAGTCCCATTGCTTATATTGTAAGTACATTTATCTCTCCAAAAGATATTGTCGTTCTTTCTATTTCACATATTTTAATATTGCTGAAGATCAAATATACGCATTTGATTTGAAACAGATTCACAAGACCCGTAGGAATCAAAATGCCTTAACCCTTTACCAAACGACACATTTTGGACTTTCCCAATTTGAAAAAGGTTGCAGACGACAATTAAATTGTAATGGAATATTAAGGAAATAATCAGGTAGGGTAGAAATAATTGTGATAAAAGGAGAAATTGCTCATCTTGAGCAATTTCTCATTTTATCATAATTTTTTATAAAGTCGTCAGCTATAAACCCGTAAAATCCTGTTGGTGTTTGGTAAAGGGTTAATAATCTCTGGTTCCTTCTTAGAGCCTTTCACACATTTATAACAAAAACAATAGTAGCATCTTTCTTTGTAAAGAATCATCTCAAACAAGGGCTGTTTGTAAAACATGCATTCCTCCCCATATGGGCTGTCAGTTGTAGTGGAAGCCATTGAGTGAATACATATTTTGGCACTGTGACCTTGACCTTTGACCTTGTGACCTGAAAATCAATAGGGGTCCATCTGTGAGTCATGATTAATGTACCTATGAAGTTTCATGATCCTAGGCGTAAGCTTTCTTTAGTTATCATCCGGAAACCATTTTTGTGTGTGAAGTCACCGTGACATTGACCTTTGACCTAGTGACCTGAAAGTCAATAGGGGTCATCTGCGAGTCATGATAAATGTACCTATGAAGTTTCATGATCCTAGGCGTAAGTGTTCTTGATTTATAATCCGTAAACCATTTTCTAAGTTGAGTCACCGTGACCTTTGACCTAGTGACCTGAAAATCAATAGGGGTAATCTGCGAGTCATGATCCATGTACCTATGAAGTTTCATGATCCTAGGAATAAGCGTTCTTGAGTTATCATCCAGAAAACATTTTACTATTTCGGGTCACAGTGACCTTGACCTTTCACCTGAGAATCAATAGGGGTCATCTGCGAATCATGATCAATGCAACTATGAAGTTTCATGATCCTAGGCATAAAACGTTCTTGAGTTATCATCCGGAAACCATTTTACTATTTCCGGTCACCGTGGCCTTAACCTTTGACCTAGTGACCTGAAAATCAATAGGGTTCATCTGCGAGTCATGATCAATGTACCTATCAAGTTTCATGATCATAGGCATAAGCGTTCTTGAGTTATCATCCGGAAAACATTTTACTATTTTGGGTCACCGTGACCTTGACCTTTGACCTCGTGACTTCAAAATCAGCAGGGGTCATCTGCAAGTCATGATCAATGTACCTTTGTAGTGTCATGATCCTAGGCCTAAGCGTTCTTGAGTTATCATCCAGAAACCTTCTGGTGGACGGAAATACGGATGACGGACGGACCGACATGTGCAAAACAATAAACACCCTCTTCTTCGAACAGGGGCATACATATAATTAACAACCCACACATCCCTTAGACCAACAGGCCTGAGAATATTATGATAATCTAAAGATTATTTCTTATATTTATAAATGTATTTAATTAAGTAATACATATGACTTCTAAGATCAATTCATAACTTATATTAAGAAAATTATAAAATGATCAGAAATTTATATAGATCGTTGAGCAATTGACAATCATATCTCCACAATTCATGAGTCACAATTCACAAATGGAACAATGAATCATTAGTTATTAAAAAGCAACATATAGACAGTTAAGAACATTGCACTTCATTAATTCCAACACCTTCTCTTGGATACAAAGTTTGAGTTTACAATGCAGAATCATATAGTGACTTTTATGGAAATAATTATGTTCATGGAAGTTGTGTTTTAAAATCAATAAGATATTATTAAACTGGTTTAAACACTACAAAAAAGACATTAAATAAACATGTCATCCGAAATTTTTTTATCCGGATATATGGTCACTTTCGACATATTAAATAAATCCCGACTTTTTTCATTTTATAAGAAAAATATTCAGAACACATGTTTTTACTTCAATTCCTTTGTAAGCAGTCACCATCTGATCTAAAATGGCACTAAATGACAGGGTTTTATCTCATGTTTACAAGATGTTGTTGTTGTTGTTGGTCACAGCCACACGGCCGCAGTAATCTCCCCTGGTAAACGTCATATGTTCAGTTTTGTGACCTCCCGGGACAGGGTCAAATTTGAGCCCTGGGGAATAATTTGAACAAATTTGGTAGAGAACTATTAGATATCACAACATACCAAATTGAGTAGCCCTAGGCTCTATAATTAAGAACAAGAAGATGTTTGAAGTTTCCACAAAATAGGCCTTATTTAAGCATACATGTATGTTCATTATTGTGACCCCTGGGGCAAGGTCAAATTTGTTCCCAGGGGCATAATTTGATAAAAACTAAGAAGAGAACTATTAGATGTCACTACCTACCAAATTTGATAGAAATAGGCCCAATGGTTATGGACAAGAAGATTTTTATAGTTTGCACAAAATGGGCCCAATATAAGCATATGTTCAATTTTGTGACCCCTGGGGAACGGTCAAATTTGATCCCAGGGGCTTAATTTGAACAAACTTGGTGAGGACTATAAGATGTCATTACATACCAAATTTGGTAGCCCTATGCCATACGGTTATGGACTAGAAGATTTTTAAAGTTTCCACAAAATAGGACTTATATAAGCAAATTTTCGATTTTTTGACCCCCCAGGGCGGGGTCAAATTTGACCCCAGGGGCATAATTTGAACAAACTTGGTAGAGGACTATAAGATGTCACTACATACAAAATTTGGTAGCCCTAGGCCCAATGGTTATGGACAAGAAGATTTTTAAAGTTTTCACAAAATAGGCCTTATATAAGCAAATTTTCAATTGTTTGACCCCCCCGGGGTAGGGTCAAATTTGATCCCAGGGGCTTAATTTGAACAAACTTGGTAGAGGACAATAAGATGTCACTACATACCAAATTTGGTAGCCCTTGGCCCAATGGTTATGGACAAGAAGATTTTTTAAGTTTTCACAAAATAGGCCTTATATAAGCAAATGTTCAATTTTTTGACCCCCGGGTCAGGGTCAAATGTGACCCCAGGGGCATAATTTGAACAAACTTGGTAGAAGACTATAAGATGTCACTACATAGCATATTTGGTAGCCCTAGGCCCAATGGTTATGGTTAAAAAGATTTTTAAAGTTTGCACAAAGTAGGCCCTATATAAGTAAATTTTCTATTTTTTAACCCCCCCGGGGCAGGGTCAAATTTGACCCCAGAGGCATAATTTGAACAAACTTGGTAGAGGACTATAAGATGTCACTACATAGAAAATTTGGTAGCCCTAGGCCCAATGGTTATGTACAAGAAGATTTTTAAAGTTTGCACAAAATAGGCCTTATAAAAGCAAATTTTCAATTTTTTAACCCCCCGGGGCAGGTTCAAATTTGACCCCAGGGGCATAGTTTGAACAAACTTGGTAGAAAACTATAATATGTCACTACATAGCAAATTTGATAGTCCTAGGCCCAATGGTTATGGACAAGAAGATTTTTAAAGTTTGCACAAAATAGGCCTTATAAAAACAAATTTTCAATTTTTTAACCCCCCGGGGCAGGGTCAAATTTGACCCCAGGGGCATAATTTGAACAAACTTGGTAGAGGACTATAAGATGTCACTACATACCAAATTTGGTAGCCCTACGCCAAACGGTTATGGACAAGAAGATTTATAAAGTTTGCACAAAATAGGCCTTTTAAAAGCAAATTTTCAATTTTTTGACCCCCCGGGGCAGGGTCAAATTTGACCCCAGGGGCATAATTTGAACAAACTTGGTAGAGGACTATAAAATGTCACTACATACCAAGTTTGGTAGCCCTAGGCCCAATGGTTCTTGACAAGAAGATTTATAAAGTTTGCACAAAATATGCCTTATATAAGCAAATTTTCAATTTTTTGACCCCCAGGGGCAAAGTCAAATTTGACCCCAGGGGCATCATTTGAACAAATTTGAAAGAGGTTCACCACAGGAACATTCCTGAGAAATTTCATCAGAATTGGACCAGTAGTTTAGGAGAAGAAAATGTTTTAAGAAAAAGTTAACGCACGCACGCACGGACGACGGACACAGGACCATGACATAAGCCCCGCTGGCCTTTGGCCAGTGGAGCTAAAAATGATAATACATGTTTATTTTCTTATTTCATTAACTTCCATATTACAGCGCAGACAGATATCTTGATTATGGTGCTTTACGTCTAGAGATGAAACCAACAAAACGTGCAAGTGTACCACCACAAAGTAATACATCTATTTTAAAATTCATGATATTTCATGTAAGTTATTTAGAAACCAGTAATTGCAACAAAACTGCTCAATGAGTCAATTTTCACCAATTAGTGGGGGCATATCTCTTGAGCAAAGAAGGATGTCTGAACAGAATTTGGATTGGTCCACCGCAGTATAATGATGCATATATTTATTTTAAGTTTCATGATGATGAAATTCCATGCAACAGTTGCTGAGAAACCTCCTATTTCATTCTAGATCTTTCCCTATACCTGTTTAGTTGCTCCATAGTCCATGTATCTCACAAACGGCACATGGTAACTCAGTTCCCACAGCATGCTGTTTGCACTCCTTATCCACTGGCAGTAGTTCCTCAACTGTGCCCCTGAGAGTGGCCAACGGGGAAACATTCTCACATCAAAATCACGTGGAAGAATTTCGCAAAGCACATCGTTAATTTCAGTGCACACACTTAATACTACATCAAGGATCTCTGTCACACAACTAAAAATAACAAGCAAATTCATTGAATTGATATCCCCTGCCAATATGCTTCTGGGCACAAAAGTGTTATATTTGAAACTAAAGAAGCATTTTTTCAAGATACAAAGGGCCATAACTCTGTTATTAACAGATGGTGTACAATGCCATTTGGCGTGCATCATCCTCTTATCCATATATATACTCATACCAAGTTTCAATGAAATCCGCCAAAGCACTTCAAAGATATGGCTCCGGACACAAAAGTGCTGGAAGGACAGATGGAAAGACGGATGGACAGACAACCCCAAAACAAAATCCCTCTGCCTAGGGCGAGGGATAATAAGGTAATGGTATAAGTTGCTCATTGTATTATCTTTCCATCACAAACAATTATTAATAAGAGATGTGTTCGTCAGAAACAGGCTTCCTGAAAAGTCCCCAAAAATGCCTGTCAACCGGACAGGCTAAAGGAAAGGTTAGCCTGTCCGGACAAAAATTCACCTGACGGAACAGCATGAGTTTATAATTGAAAAATTAAGTAAAGTTTAACTCATATTTATTGAAATGTGCAGCCTGGGTATAAGTACACTTGATAAAGTAAAACAAAACACTTGCGTGTTCTAGTGATTATAGTGTATGATGGACAACAGCTTTAAATTCTAGTCAGACTCAAAGGAAAAAATATATTTTTATAGGGATCGGATGTATGTAATAGGCTATTTTATCAGGTTTATGTCTTGGGACAAGAAGGCCTCACATCAAAATGCTTAATTTATGAAGATTTTCAGGGGATTTTGCTCATGTGCAGTCTTGGTTCCGAAGTACATGTAAACTGTGATGTTTCCATAATCCCGTTTAAATGTTTACAGTTTTGCTTCATATTGATTGTTTTGATATGGCACAGTAATTAGTCAGACCAGTGAAATTGACATTGTCGAAAAAACAACAAAGGGAGAGCACTCTTAAGAACTAGTGACGCGTTAGTGTTCTTAATGACAAAAAGGCTAGAAATTCACGAAAATAGTGATTTTAATGGGGGAGTTTTCGTTCTTTTGGCAAGTATATGACTTTTTGGTATTTTGTCATAAATTTTTTTGCCTGTCACAAGGACCGGCAATAGTAGAAACTTCGCCGGACCGTAAAGAATTTTGCCGGACAAGACCGGCGGTCCGGCCTTTTCAGGAAGCCTGCAGAAACACAATGCCCCCTATTACCCTGCGTTGATTTTTTTTTTATATCTTTGACCTTGAAGGAAGACCTTGACCTTGAACTTCCACCACTCAAAATGTGCAGCTTCATGAGATACACATGCATGCCAAATATGAAGTTGCTATCTTCAATATTGAAAAAGTTATGGTCAATGTTAAGTTTTTGGACAGACAGACGCCATATATTTGACATTTGACTTTGAAGGATGACCTTGACCTATCACCACTCAAAATGTTCAGCTCCATGAGGTACACACGCATGCCAAATATCAAGTTTCTATCTTCAATAATGCATAAGTTATGGCCAACGTTAAAGTTTATTTTCCCGATGGACGGACAGACTGACACACACACATACTGACTGACGGACAGTTCAACTTCTACATGCCACCCTACTGGGGGCGTAAAAAGTTACAAACAACTACAAAAATATTTGAGAAACTAACTTATTTTATTTCATTAAAATGCCAATCCAAAAAAATCTAATAAGAAAGTGATACTCAGTTGATCAAGCTCATTTTTATTCATGCTGCTTAGCTGTTCAGTGGCGGATCCAAGGTTTCTAGTTAGGGGGTTGGTGTGGATATTCAATAATACAGGCCAATGTAAAAGCATAATGGTGTAGTGGATGTGGTGTCCACCTAGTGATAGGGAGTTAGGAGGTTCTCATTATCTTCTCCATAAACACCAAGTTCTGGTTCTTCCCAGGAACAGACTCGAGTGTCTCAATAAGCATAGCGCGTTCGATGCAATAAAGCTAAGGTAAATAGGTTAAATAAAAACAAAAACTGAAAAATTACTGTTCAACATACCGGTAGAAATCGCTATCCTTGCAGCAAACATCGTTAGAGCCAAGATGCAGGTACAATATGTCGTAACAACCTGACATCAGCTCTTGATGCAGCAGCTTTTTTAAGCCCTTCCGGTCAGACACATACTTTGCACCTGCATAGTAAAATAAGATCTTCAATTTGGAATTGGTTTTCATTTGCAATAATTTTTCTTGAGTTGTCATTTGTTATTGAATATTATGAAAAATAGTCATCATTGCTATGTTCGAGACAAGCAAGCTTATCTTTGTTAATATTTATCTCATTTGTTCTATGTTGCGTCAAATTTCTGGATTTGCAATCTTTTTTCCCATTTTTGGTTACAGCAGAAACTGTATTTTTCTTGATTCCATAAAACATGTTTTATCAGTGTAATAATATACTTAACGTGTACATGTAAATACCATGAAACTGTTAGGATAAAATATCTTTTTGGGTATTAAAGCAGTATTCAGTGGAGTTTTAAGCATTTCTTTAAAAACAAGAGATGTGTTTTTCGGAAACACAATGCCCCCTTGCGCCGCTTTGAAGCCATCTACACTGCAACTCAAAAATATTGCCATGGTCCGTTAAATCGCGTTGTCAAAAATATCGCGAATCGGCTATGGCTCCCAAAAATCTGACGAGCATAATCCCCAAATAAAATGTTTTAATCTGAGAATTTGTTGAATTAAAATCCGAGCTAGTATTTTTACCTTTTTTCACCAACTTTAATCCAACATTCATGATCCAGTTTTGACCAGATTGTTTGCTTACATTGTACATCACTTTAAAGTTCATGTAGAGGCTTCAGTTTGAAAAATGTGGGACCCTTAGCATTGAACTCAAATTTGGTTAAAAGAACAGTGCCACATTGAAAATGTTTACATATATGCTTAAAAGATTGGTTTACCTTCAAACTGCTACCAATTTTGTGCAGCAAAATCTCATACCTTCGACAAAATCAATCAAAATACAAAGCGATTTTAACACAAAAATAGACATTATTTTCAAAAATCTGAACGTATTTCGGCGGAAAATTATATAACTAGTTAATGATATCGACATTGATGAGGGCAAGTTAGGCTTAAATAGTAAAAAAAAAATACATATCTAGAAATATCAAAACTCGAACAAATGTCATTTCATGATGATGGGGCAGCCATTTTTAGATTAATAAAATTGAAAGAAACATGCTAAAAACTCACTCATCGCCTAATTGACATTCCAAACGGTTGACGATGACAAATGTATTTGATTGTAATCTTTCCGTTGATGTGTGCCAACTGCACGATCAGACCTCATAAACACTCCAAAAAAATAACTTTGTAAGAAGCATTTCGCCAATGTTTACAATTGTTGTCGAATCACATGTACTTGTATTTTTGCGCACATATATAATAATAATTCGCTTCAACAACCTAAATGTAAAAATAATACTTTTAAACGAAGTTTTTAATAACGAAAGTGAAAACAACGGAAGTCGGATGGATATTATGTGATGAGATTATGTGAGATGCACTTCGGCTCCAGAAAAAACAATACAAATACACTGAAAAAAGACGGTAGTGGAAAATTTTCAGCTGGAAAATATTTGAAATGGGGTAAGTGATTATATCTCTGTGTGATCATTTCTGTTATTTAGCGCGATCTCTGATTAATGTTAACAGTTGTTTTACTAGTCGCGACCAACTGTAAAAATAATGATGTGTTTTCTCAGGTATGTGTAAACACACACCAGGTTTTCTTACTACTTCACATGATTTCGACCGATTTGTAATGCATGTTTTTTCTACGGAGCACAGCGAGAGCCACGCTTTCAAAATGGGTAGAAGGAATCGATATACAAATGTATAAAAAGATTTGGTTTGCCAAAAGGAACACATTAATCAAAACGGTACAAGAACAGTAGTTGTTCAGAAAGGAAGAAAGAAAAAATCATGATACCTTGCTGTGTATTTCTATGTAAAACTATGATTTCTAGTTGTCTGCACAAAACTCATAAAAAAAATTTATTGATGAGCAATATCTCCTTTTATCACAATGATTTCTACCCAGCCAAACCTATTTCTTTATATTTATTTATTTATTTACAATTTTATATGTCTTTTGCAATTTCTTTCAATTTGAGATTGTTAACATTTTTCTATTTGGTTATAGCAATTTTGTTAAACCCTTGAAATAGAATGGTGACACTTATTATCCACCATACCTTGATTTTTAAAAAGTAGTTCAGTTTAGTTTTTTTTAGAATTTTGTTAAGGAAAATTATCCAAAAAATGCAGTTGAATAATAACTCATTTGTTGTTTTCTGACAGTAATTTTCTGTGAAATGTTGCTAACTTGAACTTGTATATGTATATAGCTTTGTATTTATTCAACTTACGGTAGTGTATATCCTTCCTTACTTAAGATTGAGATTTTGTAAATTAGTGTACAAATGTATTGGTTTTAAACAAAAATTTGAATAAAGCAAAAAAATATTAGAAATGTGTTTATGTTATTCTATCCGTCTTTACCTTTAAAATGATATATAGTTTGACCATATTGTAAGCCTCATTCGGTTAAACTCAGCGCATTGCTACACTTTTGACTCATACCCAAGATGGTTCGTACTTATCATGATTTGCGTATGCATTAACGGATTCGTTTCAGCAATGTGTCCGAGTGGACGCACATATTTCAAAACTATGCGTCTATTTCGATATTTGTGCGTCATAGATGCGGGACGAGCTGTAGATTATTCCCTGGTGAACAAGTTATGGCCAATGTTAAAGTTTTCGGATGGACGGACAGAAGCCATATATTAGACATTTGACCTTCACCTTTCACCACTCAAAATGTTCAGCTACAGGAGATACACATACATGCCAAATATCAAATTGCTATCATCAATAGTGAAAAAGTTATGGCCAATTTTAAAGTTTTCGGACGTATGGACAGATGCCATTTATTAGACATTAGACCTTGAAGGATGACCTTGACCTTTCACCACTCAAAATGTGCAGCTCCATGAGATGCACATGCATGCCAAATATCACGTTGCTATATAATATTGAAAAAGTTTGAGTTATGACCATTAAAGTGTTCGGACGGACGGACAGACTGACAGTTCAACTGCTATATGATACCCTACTGGGGCATAAAAACACATTATTTGGTACACAAAGCTTCAAATAAATATTAAAAATTCGCAACCTTTTTCCAAAGGCAGCAACAAACACTGCAGTATAAGACAGTAGCTAAAATAATTATGCCAACGCAAAAATCATCAAGACTATGGCGGCAATTTATATTGACTATATCAGACAGTAAAAGGGGTAATATAAAGCAGCATGCCACAGAAACATGTTGGGTTTCACGCTCAACTATTAACAGTTAAAAATTATTCACCAGATACGGGCAGAAAGTCAATCCTTGTATTTGGAGGACACGCAGACTTCAAACGATGGACATTGGAATCCCCGGCAACAAGAACACAAACATCGCTGCTGCACCAGACATGTTCTTCACCTGAAACAGAATAAACAAAAGGCTTCCCGGCAAAGGACATATCTATTTATCTATATATACTGCTAGTCGCCAACAATTAGCATTACAAGCAGGCGTGTGTCAGTGCTAGGAAATTAAGGAAGAAGTGTATAGGAGATAAAAAGTAATACATAATGTATTTGTGAGACATAGAAACAAAGGTGATAGTGTTAGTTAAAAGAAGAAATATACAGATAAAAGGTTAAAAACAGCCAACCTGCTTAGAAACTGTGATCTTGTTTGGTCACCCCCTGCCTAAACAGGTCCAGGGTAGGTGCCTGTACAATATTGGCTGGTAGAGAGTTCCATAGAACAATAGTGGCTGGATAGAAAGACAATTTATAGTAGTTGCTTGGAGTGTGGATTTGTCTGAATGAAAGAGGGTGCAGATGTCTAGTGAGCCGGGTCGGAGGAGTGACGTAGGGAGGCATTGGTACAGCAACCAGTCCGTGGACAATTTTATAGAACATCAGTAGCCGGGAGTCATACCTTCTGTTCTCAAGTGAATGCCACCCTAATTTGTCTAGCATGTGTGTGACACTGTTGTGATATGAGTAATCATTTGTAACCCATTGAGCGGCCCTGCGTTGGACCATCTCGATCTTGTTTGTGTTATGTTGTGTGTGTGGGCTCCACACTGAGCTACTATACTCAAGTTGTGGGCGGACAAGGGTTTTGAAGGCGAATTCTCTAATGCGTGGGTGTTTTATGGGAATGTTGCGTTTGATGAAGTTAAGTGTTTGACTGGCTGTTGCAGTAACCTGGTTTATGTGTTTATTCCAGCTGAGATCAGATGTGATGCTAACACCCAAGTATTTAGCATCACTAACTGTTTCAAGGGTATGACCGTGGAGTGTGTAGGTGGATTTGTAGGGATGTTTTGACCTGGTGATGTTCATAACCGTACACTTGGAAGAATTAAATTCCATATCCCAAGAGTGTTCCCATTTTTGTAGCCGATCTAGATCTTCTTGCAGGGTATTTTGTTCAGTGGGATTGTTGACCGTGATATAGACAGCAGTGCAGCGCTTCCGTTAGCTTTTAATAGTTGGAAGTCCTGACTTCCAAGCCTAAAATTTTGGACGTCCCAGACATAAATTTTGAAGTCCCACTTTTATTTTAGAATTTTAATATACGTACATGTTTCAACTCTATCCGTTACCCGATAATCCAGTATTATTACGATTTCTGTTTTCAAAACCAAAATACAGACAATATTGACGTCCGCTACCGTGTGCTATTTTACGCAAGTTGAATTGTGGGATGGGGGAATTCCCATTGAACATGCGTTAATCACGTGACACGATTTGAGAGCATAGAGCACTGTTCATATTTAGTAAATATGACAAATCAACGACTGAATTTAAAATGTAAATTATGATCGACCAGGGCTTTTCATCTGGAAATTGGAAAGAAGCCCTAGCCTTGCAAATTGGGAAATTTAAGCGCGATAAATGGCCATTTTGGGAAAAAAACTTTTAAAGCATTTCATCACAGGTAAATCATTTAATCAATTTTAAACAGTCACAATAATGGTTTGAACTTTATTTTTGTTATGAATTAATGACCTGGAAATGTTCTTTTCAAAGATCGGCCAGCTATATTTTTTAATAAAGGAGCATTCTTCAAAACTGATCTTCTTTAGAGTCCAGGAGCTTTCGTTTCTTAACTGATTTTAGGTAATATTTACCATTATGTGACATTTTCAAACTGAAAATTCAGCGATGACACTGGTGACCTCCCTTGCGGCCCTCGTGCAAAAACCGACAATAAAACCCGTACTATGCAATATTCTGTTCTAGACTGGTACACAAATACAATTAAAATTCGGCTTAGCGGTAGTGGGGAAATACCTGAACTGAACTGGTAGCGAAAAAATCGATACCAGACAACAATTACGCAAAATAAACCTTCATCTTTGTTTATCGCTCGTGGAAGCTTTAAATGAAATTACAATCATCTACAAGACCAGTAAAACTATACCGAATAGTAACTTGGCTACAAAACACTATCCGCTGTGTTTATTTTTTTGATTTTCAGGGGAATTTCAATCGTTTTTTTTGGGAAGTCTTTCAGCCAGAGTTGGGAAAAAATAAGGCTTTTTAGAATTGGGAAGGAGCCGAATATCGGCCTCTGTTATATAAGAATGAAAAGCCCTGTCGACGACAAATACTTTATCCGAAAACGACTGTCCGAAAAAGAATGAAGTGTTTTGTACATCATGAAATAATATGAGCATATCTTTTGACTGCAGAAAATGAAAACCAATTACTCATTAAATACCTCATCAATATATAATTTGATTAACATATTGCTTTACAATATGCTTTTGCACTACTTTACTTTGCTAATCGACACTTAAAATATTTCAAGATGGCGGACATTTGACTTTTAAGATTTTTGGAAACTAGCGAAGATATTTTGTCAATTGCAGTCCATGTCCGTTCCATCTGCTAACAAATCGGAAATAAATAAAATACTGGGAAAATCAGTACCAACAAACATTTCCGAAACTCCGAATTTGTTCTCAAATGATCGCGCACGCGAATGAATTTTCGTGAATTGATAATTTGTCGGTTTATTTCCAAACTGTCTTATCAGATTTTTGCTATCTCCAGAGCCGAGATTTCATCGCATTGGCGATCAGGGATGGTTAATTTTGCAGACTTCTTATTTTTTGAAATACGTATAATCAAACGTCTTCTCCGAAAAATTCAAGATTTTAATATTCACGGAAAGTTACGAAAATTCTAGCAACAAATAAACATTTATTGTGTATTTCGTGTACAGATGAAAATCATGTGAAAATTAGACTTCATGTACAACGTCACATCATTCTTCCTCGGGGGAAAGCGTGGTCTCAAATATTTGATTGCTGAATAAAAACTTCGTATTGCAGAGGTCGCCAATATTATTGCATACAGCAGCTTACAGCTTCACATGGGGTTGGCGTGTATTTGGTTGCCTGAGCGCTGATTGGCTGATGCGCTTACCAAGAAGACTTTGATTGACAGCTGGAGAAATTAATATTGGCCACTTGCTGGTAAATTCATTGAAAACAGTAGCTCTTGGGCGGATTTCACGGTCTGAATAACCCGATTTACTGTTGACATTTGTATGTGTTGTGTATTAGAAAATAGCGGATTATCGGATGTCCAAGGGACTTCCACCATTTGCATAATGGACGTACGACTGCCGTTTTCGGGCGTAAATTACGCCCGGACGTCCACTAACAGAAGCGCTGGCAGTGTCATCAGCAAATAACCGGACCTGTGACACTATGTTTTCTGGCAGATCGTTTATGTAAAGCAAGAAGAGAGGGCCGAGAACAGAGCCCTGAGGGACACCTGATGTGACTGGAACCTCGTCTGAATTGTCACTATTTACCAAGACAGACTGAAGTCGACCTATAAGGAAAGATTTGACCCATTGTAATGTGCTATCTTGGATGACGTGTTGGTGCAGTTTGTAGAGTAACTTCATGTGATTGTCCTTGTCGAACGCTTTCGAGAAATCCAGGAGTATTAGATCTGTTTGTTGACCATGAATAAGGTTCCTGGACAAGTCCTCAACAAGTCCTATGAGCTGTGTCTCGCATGACAGTTTTGACCTAAAGCCATACTGAAGATGGAAAAGAATGTTGTTGACCTGGAAGTGTTTGGTGATGTTTGAGGCGACGATATGTTCCATGACTTTGCAAAGAACACATGTCAGTGAAATCAGCCTAAAGTTCTCCTTCATCCAGTTGGAGGAGATAGTGCCTGTGTCTAGAGATTTTTGAAAGATTCTGGTAACCAAGGGGGAAATTTGTACGCTTAGATTATTTAGGACAATAGGATTGATATTGTCAGGGCCGCAAGCTTTGCCAGTCTGCCAGTTGGACAGAAGCTTTTGACACCACATACACTTAGATTTCAGGCATTTCGGGACATCGTTCCACGAACCCTGGGGAAGTTTAAAAACTCAAAATACAACACGACAACAAACAAACGCCCGAACTCAAATACAATCCGAACCTGGATTTTCCAAACAACGTTCAGTTTTTAAATATTTAGGTCACGTCGCGAAATCAAATTACAAATTCTAAACGAGTACTTTCAAACGATTTAATGTCACGCAACGCGGTTCTCTTAAACTGCAACGTAATCTCTGGTCAACAACAGCTGTTTTATAGTATGTAAGCTTTGGTCAGTATAAAATACTGTCGAGAATAAAATTCTCTGGACTCTGAAAACCCTTGTTAAACAAGTTCAAATCAGAAAGGGAGATCACTACCACTAACTATAGGTCAGAATACACTAAACAGTTTCCCTATGATAATAGGTGCTACCTAATTTACGGGCAAAAGCTTATTTGATGTTTGTTAAAGATAACACGGGTAATATATGTCTGCACATTATCATGCAACAAAACATTCAATTTCTTTACAAAACAATATGTAATTTAGCAAAGCAATAAAATATAATTTATTTTCATCTTAAACAAGTTTATGAAGCTATGCTTTATGTATAGTAACCCCTTGTTCTGTTTTCAAACTCATAAACATGTATTTCATTTTTTTTTACTTTTAAAAACAATGTAAGAATTAAAAAAAATAAAAAAAAATCTCGCGAAACTGTGTTTTATTGATGTTTTCCATATGCAGGGATGCCATTTATGTTTTAGGGCGCGATTATTTCTAAAACGATTTTATTAAACTTAAGCATAAAAAAGAAAGGTGCCGTACTTCATTATTTTTGTCCCATGTCTAAATCATCGACATCGTAAATGTATCTTCTGCATATGTAAATAAAAAACTTTTTGTACTTAATTAATGTTAATAAACATATAAATGCAACAATGCTTGCGGGAGTGTTTGCATCTATCTTGAAAAAGTGCATAGACCTCATTCACTGCGCAAAATTACACAGACCAGAAATATCACCTTTGGCTTTGGACACAATACTCTTTGCATATCTTCCGCACTGTTAGAGCTTATGTCATGAAATGTGGTAAACTTATTGTATTTTTCTGAATTCTCAGGAATTAACAGTTGGTAAAAACTATCTCTTATGGCATACACAGATTGAACATTGGTGTAAAGGAGAAAATACTGGTAGCAAAAATTTAGATTTATGATAAAGACCCACATCATAAGCTTAACGCTAAATATATGAATGTACCTGTCACTGTATGTGTGAGACAAAAAATAAACAACATCCTTATTATTACGAATCTACTGTTATCAACAAGAATTGTTTTACCAGTAAATAATTTACCAAACCATATTTAAAAAAAATATTTTTCAACTGAATTTAATTACATTATTTCGTTTATTTTCATTTCATTTAATTCATTTTCATGTTTTTAAAGTAAAGATATTCAGTCATTATGGAATGTGGCATTAAACATATAGACAGCAGCTGCGTATTGCATGTGAATGAGGCAGTTTCCACATGAATATGATTATAAAATAACAACCCGATTATTAAACTGCATGTACATCCCAATTGATTAAAGTCAAGTTTTTGTATGTTCAAGCTCATAAAAAAATAACACATTCAGTATGTTCAATTATACCCTTATCTTCTCGCCCTTGTTTCTGTGCACTCAACACATGTAGTATTAGACACACTGTTATGAGTTTGCATATATTCGGATAAGTTCCTACCACGCGTTTGTTAGTTAAAAAACACGCTCAGTCATGGCACTAAATGTCAATGAGTTGACTTCATCAAAGATGTAGAACCCAAAAAAATACTCCACTCATCCAGTACGCCTTCTATGAAGAAATAATAACAAGCAGTCATCAAATAAAATGAATACCGTATCCTACACTTTCGCTTCTTATATGGTCTTCAAAAAATTAATCAGATACAGTTGACAATACTAAACTTCTGCTTTTCGCTTATTTGCAATTTTTTCAAAGTGTCAGCATAATGTGCAAAATAATAATGGTAATACACAACATGGTCTCAGGTGTGTCAAATGAATTTTTAGGCAAGGATTATTAATTAAAGGTTCAAGTGTACAACACACTATTTTGTAATAAAAATATTGCAAAGTGTGCTACTGGCACTGCATTATGCACATTTATATTTAAGCAAAAATTAACATTCATTTATATAATAAACAAGAAATCTGATACTTAAAAACCACTTAGTAGATATTGTTTGATGTATAATGTATTACTCAAAGTCATCATCACACAATGAGACAACACAATGGTCTCTAAACAGAGTGTGCTTTTTAATTGTGGCATACATTTTATGAAATACAGAATAGAAATACAGAAAAAAACGTCTAGAGCTGCCTGGGAACTATCATTTTTAATATCAACAATTCATTTGACATGCCTGATTGCAAATTGTTAATTTCACTATTCTTTCACATTGTTTTCACACCTGATATTTGTTATGCTGTATATTCTTTTTGCTTTCAGACATACAGAGTCTCTTCACAACAATTGCAGTTTCTTTACAGTCCACTAACGTTGAACATTACAGAGTCACAATTGCTAATGTTTCAGTCCCGGTCAAGCTTTATAGGTCCAGAATTGCTTTGTTGTTGAGTACAAAGCACGCAGTCAGTTTTGCTCAGCAGAATGCTGCATGGAATGTGTGAAGTCCAGCATTTGACAGAGCAGCTTCTAAAAGAAAACAGTCCCCATGCTATCAAAGGTAATCTTTAGCAACATAATTATAGATTGATGTTTTATGTAACCAAACGCAATATTTTAATTGAATAATTACTTACCAATCGAGTGCATTCCATTAATTTCAACAATGTAAACATCCACCAGAGTATGTCATTTTCAATTTTCACTTCTTAATGACGTATTGACGAAAGCAGTGACATCACACAGACATGTATAGTTGTCGACGAAAGAAACGCGGCCGTTCATGTTGTGAACAAATTAAACTTTTAAACAATTGTTTATTTATGAAAAAGGATAATATTAACTATAGAATATTGGGTTCATTGAAGAAGTTAATTCGAAACTAATCTTATTCGATATTGTAAACCGGAAGTACGCAAATAATTTAGACGGGTTATCTTTTTTAAGATTTTGTTAACAACATCTAGAGCAATTTTCAATTTGCAATGCATTATGGGAAACAGGAAGTGTCACACAGGGAGGCAAACAGACGTATTTTGATCGTAGAAAATCATATAATGCAAGGAGATAGAGTACCATTACCTACAAAATAATAAATTTCTTGTCGTATTTTTTATTAAGGAATGCATCTACGTGTCATGTAGCGTTTGTCGAAGTGCCTATGTTGCTCCAGCGGTCTTTGATTTTCCATCGCGAAAATAGATGACGGATGGAATTATTTGACTTGATAGCCCATAAGGTAATGTCTCTCTGTATTTCAGAAAAGTGATACAAATAAACGGTCAACGCCCGCTTTGCGGGCTTTTGCCCGTATAATTCAATGTGAAAGCGTCAACTTTAGGCCAAAATAAATGCAACATTTTGCACATAGAGACCCCCATAACCATACCTTTTCTTAAAGACCATTCTAAGCGGAATCGATAAAAAGATATGTCATGTTCAATGCAAGAAAGAACTTGACACAAATCAAAATCGACTGTTTTTGCAACTTTTTTTTCCGGCCGTTTCTTAGTGGAATGTAACCTTTTTCAGTGCGATGGTTTACTATAGTCTTCAAGTTTATCATATTTCAGGGATTCAGTAGTGAACACCTATACATGCCCTACCATTATCACCGAAAGATAACACCCAAATAATAGATAAAAGTGAAAAACATGCCTTCCTGTCAACTATGGTATTTTTTTTAGAGAGTACAGCCCTTCATGAAACGGTTATTTAGTGTACTGTAACCTATAGCCTATCCTCCCCCCTGACATTGTGTCACACCGGTCTTACTGATAATAACGTAGTGACGTCACCATCTATGTTTAGAATGCTCCCCTGATTCAAGATCAGTGTTCTGATTGGCCAAAATGATTTGGGCGACCGTGGACCAACAGGCCTCTTATTATCCACCCGCAACAGCAAACCAGTCCGACAGGGCATTACCTAAAAAGAGACATGAGGGGTACTGTTCATATTATGGCTACACTGTAAAAGTAGTAGTAAATGCATTTATGTAAATGTTGTCAAGCTAAATTGGTGTTTGTTACGCTTTAAGTCATGATTTCATTCGGACCGTATACAGGCGTGTGAATGTTCTAAAGGCAATATAGCATTTTACAAATGTCAGATTATTCCCATGAAATTTCTTCTATTCAGTGGTTCTGCATCTCAACACACAAAACATTTCGATTATGCTTCAAGTCTGAACAAAGGGAGGTAACCCCAAATCTGGTAGATGGTGATATTCACAAAATAGACTATAAAGCATCATAACAAGTTGCATTGATGGAGACTGTTTGAAACAATTGTATTAGAAAACGCATTTTTCTTTCTAGAAGGCTAAATCACCGTGTTAAAACACATTTAATGGTGATTTATAGTTTTCGATTATTGAATTCGTGCTTTATCGTTCGGCGCCTTGGTATCGATTATTATGTTTTCATTTATATCTCGAGATGATATCACACTCATGCGCTCTGAGTATTTTGTTTAACTTACATAACTACTAAATTAATACAAACACAACCAAAATGATATAAAAAATCAGGTATTATGCCATTTTTAAATCTTACTTCAACTAAATTATTCCAATTTGTCAATATCTTATTTATTTCATGTGTTCTCTTCACTAAATTTCCACATAAATGGCAAATTAAAGCAGACGGCTGCACTAGTGTTAACACAACACTTTCATTTATTTGAATTATTTTTTTAACACTTTCATTTACTCCCGATTCGCAGACAATGTTGCATGAAATAAATTTACTATAAAAATTGAGCGCGCACATCGCGTCAGGCGATATACACAAGTTCAGTGGGAATTCACCGTCCCGATTGGACGTTTCGTGCACAAAATCTTTTAATAGTAACATATATGCTTAAACACATCGTTAAAAGACATATTTGACGGGGATGTTACGCGAATTAGATAAATCTTTGAAGATAAATCGTTTATTGTTTCATTGATTGCAATAAATTCAGAAATTATGTTACTCGTTTTCTTAACCGATCGTTACTCGGTCGACGGAAGATACATATTATTTGCGAGTACTAAAACGCTCGTTAGCTCTACAGAAGCGCATACTGGTTTAAACGAATAGTTCACTCTGATTGAAATTCCTTACTTGAAAACTAAATTAACAATTGGTTCACAAAAGCAGTACTAGGAGACACGTTCAGTGTTCCCTGTCCAGAAGAGCTCAATTATCTAAGAATTAATTTAAGATTTTCCTTATTGGCACAGAAAAAGTAGTAATGCATGCTATATTCCTTGTCGCTTTCTGTTCAGTTGTTACACTATTCAAGTTATTTGCGTTTGAATTGCATGTGTTTCTAGCTTGCATAAAGTATTTTGTGTGTTGGTCAATGCGAAATGTTTGCCACTCCTTTGAAGCAGTTGAAAGACCAGACGCAATTTTCGGAAGCACTGACCCAGTTTGGCAGAGTTTTTCCTTGATAGCAACCTGATATATACTGCCCTTTTTGTTCACCGGTATGGTGCTAGACTATCTAACATTATGAAAGTTTATGTTTATTGGGTAATAGGGATCAAAAGTAGCCTTCTAGGGCATTTTTTGCTCTCAAAACATACACAGAAATAATTGAAAACAATCAGTTTCTTTACATGTATTATATTCTCCTCATCCCTGGCGTTTTAAGTGTGTGCCGAAGGGGCCTATGTTGGCCTCTTTTCCCAATCTTGTAATGCAGGTCAATGAAGGTGTAATATTGGGGAAAATGTATTGATTTCAACATGCTTAATACAATGTCGTATTTTCTTCAAGTCTGCAAATTTACTTGTAAATGTTGTAATTCAGTGGTTCAGCACATCACTACACTGGATTGGACTGTTTTCACAATGGAAGGGCTCTAATTTTTGTCTGAGATTTATTGTAGTATTGCTTGTCACGAATAGATCTCTGAATGTATAAATAATTTCCGTTGATTTTCTTCTTTGTAGTTTGTTTTGTCATTATGCGGATGGAGCACTTGTTGGGCAAAGATAACTGGGTGTCTCTAAAGTGCTTTAAGTATAAAATGGCGAGAGGTTTTGATGTACAGTGTAGATTGATTAATATCCATATTTTTCTAGAGCAAGCCCAATGCATTTTAAAACAAGGCCAAACATCTGCAATAGCCGATGAATATTGCAGCATGTATGATATAAACTATAGTCAATGAATTCACCCTGTCGATACTTCAATAAAGCAAAAATGTGGAATAATGGATGCAACCACGTATCTGGGATATGTTGGCATTTTACAAAATATAATTTAAAACATTATTATAAGTTTTCTGAATGGAAACGGTTAGAAAACATATTAAAATCCGTTTCGATTTTTGGAAGCGTAAGTAAGCTTATTAAAATAGTTTCCAATAGTGCATGTATGTACACTGAATGCGTTTGTGCTTGCTTTATTATTTAAAGACACTAAACGTTTCGGGCGCTCTACAGTAGTACATAATGGTGGCACAAACAGTAACGGCTGGTTTAAATGCATCAAATATAACGTAAAACTAAGTAGCTCATCTATTTTTTGAAAAAAAAAATGAGCTATTGTCATCACCTTGGCGTCGGCGTCGGCGTTGGCGTCGGCGTCGGCGTTGGCGTCGGCGTCCGGTTAAGTTGTGCGTATAGGTCCACTTTTCTCAGAAAGTATCAATGCTATTGCATTCACACTTGGTACACTTACTTACCATCATGAGGGGACTAGGCAGGCAAAGTTAGATAACTCTGGCGTGCATTTTGACAGAATTATGTGCCCTTATTATACTTAGAAAATTGAAAATTTTGGTTAAGTTTTGTGTTTAGGTCCATTTTATTCCTTAAGTATCAAAGCTATTGCTTTCATACTTGCAACACTTTCTAACTATCATAAGGGGACTGACCAGGCAAAGTTATGTAACTCTGACTGGTATTTTGACAGAATTATGTGCCCTTTTTATACTTAGAAAATTGAAAATTTGGTTAAGTTTTGTGTTTAGGTCCACTTTATTCCTACAGTATGAAAGCTATTGCTTTCATACTTGCAACACTTATTAAAGGTCCAGTGCCGGTTTTATAACGAAAAATGCTATTTTATAAATATGTATATTCTAAAACGAGTGGTTTCATCAAGAGAAATGGAAAAAAAAATAAAATACTAAAAACGATGATCTTGTTTTCCGTAAACCGCCCGGGTATTTCCGCCACCTATTTTGGCTGTGACGTCACATGCACTCAACGCGCATGACACGGAAACTTGTCCATTGTTATTACGGATCGAAGCGTGAACACTTCGTGCTTTATGTCAACATTGACACTCAATATCGTGATATGTTTATACAGTTCTTTTTATACAAGTTTTATTAAAAACGTGTGCTTTTTTTGTGTGTCTTTTGCACGACAATCGTTATTCTACTGTCAGTGTGTGTTTTTTTCTGGTGCAACAAACGTGCGGAAAGGGAAACAAGGGACTATTCGGTTTTGCAAAGGATGATGTTACTCGTTAGAAATGTATTAATAATATATTATACGCCTGTATGTATTAACGGCTTAGTTAAAAAAAAATTACAACCTTGCTCTTATTATTAAGAACAAATAGGTTTATCAGTGGAACAGCGAAATACAAAATGACAAATACATTTTATTTGATAAATAAACGAACTAAGCTACAGCTAAATAACTAACAAAGTATCAAAAATAACATTCTTGTTCTGATATTGAACTCAAATTAATTACTGTCTATTACACATATTATAAAAAGCCATTTTAAAATGGAATTGGAATGGTATTACTTAAAATAGTAATATTATTTACTAACATCACCCATTATGTTATATTGAAATATTCAGATAAAAATGTAAATTGAGGAGGGTTTGTGCATGGATTGTAATTATTAGTTCAATTTATTTATTTCATAAACAATAACAGCTTGGCATTCTCTGTAATGGGTATCCGAACAATCGCTCCCACAGACAATCGCTCGAACGCTAAGTTTGACAGGGCGGACGTAGGCTCTTATATAATTTTGACACCACGGCCATTGTTTCATACAATTAGATGCGAAATCTTAAAACATAGTATACGCCGATCAAAGGTTACACCTATAATTAGCCTGTTCTGTTCTTTGTTCTGTTCGGTTAACACCTATAATTAGCCGAAAATTAAATTTACTTTGTGCGTATTATCATAAATACAAGTTGAACAATATTTCAACTTCTCAAACGGTTTATATAAACAATAATAATAATGTAACGATCTCGAAGATCACTTTCATTTTTTACTCGAATGTCCAGTTTTTAATAGCCTCAGACAACAATATATACATAGACAATGATTGATTTCTAAGTTTCTTATGTTTCAAGAATTTCCATGGCTACCAGTCAAATTGACACCAGTTACCATTGTTGTGTATTAGTCCATACAGAGTGTCATGGAGTTTATGGCTATTTGGCTGATGACATGTGACTTATCTGTTGATATATCACAGTTGATTATTTCAGACACAGCATGATTTTAGATAAGAGATTAGCCTAACCCCAATTATATCAACAAACAATCATAAAATGTATTACTATCAGACGAGTGGTTAGCTAACCAAGGGGTGCAGCTCAATGTCATATAAAAGTCCCACTCTGCCCACTTGGGCCTACACCATGCTATTGTTTTGATTATCATGTGATTCTAACGGAAGTTGCATTTATCAATGAATTAATATAATTGTTCACACTATAACTCTTTTATTATAACTGGAAACAATGTTTTAAATTAAAATTCATGTCATTAGAAATACTAACATTCCTTCCCATTCAGAACCGGTGCAAGTATCCGCTCTATTTTTTTATTATTAACCAGTGCTTTGTGTAACCAAGTCATATTCAACAAGCTTGTACTGTAGAATAACAATCAAATTTATTTTTCCCCCGACACGTGCATGAAACACAGTTATGTTTTTCTAATCCGTGTTCCCAATACGATGGTTATCTTGAGCATTGACAAAATAAACCTCGCTGTCCGAGTCAGAATCATAAAAAATCTGACAAACTGTCGCTAAATTCTGACTTATACATGCACGGTTGAACGGAAAACTCATCATAATCTCTATTATATTCCATTTTCCATCATTTTTTCTAAGTAAAGTTTCGAGAGATAATACATCCGTTCGAGAGATAATTCATCCGAAGCTTTATAATGCCGGTTCGTTATTGAGTGCATGTGACGTCACTCCCGGTTTGAAGAAAATGGCGAGAACATCGGAATGTGTGAAAAATCGCGACTTTGTTCTATTCGTTCTCGCTTATAACACCGTATTTGAAATGAAGTGAGGTGCGAAATAGTTTAGATATGCACTAAATTCGATAAATAGTGGTGTTTTACGGGTTTTTTAAATCGCGGCACGTGAACTTTAACTATCATAAGGGGACTGTGCAGGCAAAGTTATGTTACTCTGACTGGCATTTGGACGGAATTATGGGCCCTTTATTCTTAGAAAATTGAAAATTTGGTTAAGTTTTGTGTTTTGGTCCACTTTACCCCTAAAGTATCATAGGTATTGCTTTCATACTTGGAACACTCGCAAACTATCATAAGGGTACAGTTAAAGGACAAGTTGCATAACTCTGGTTGCCATTTTAACGGAATTATGGCCCTTTTTTGACTTAGTAACTTTGAATATATGGTTAAACTTTGTGTTTCGATTACTTAACTTCTAAAGTATCAAGGCTATTGCTTTCAAACTTCAAATACTTTCATGCTATCATGAGGTTACTGTACCTGGCAAGTTTAATTTTACCCCTTGACTTTTGAATGACCTTGACTCTCAAGGTCAAATTATGAAATTTTGCTAAAATTGCCATAACTTCTTTATTTATGATTAGATTTGATTGATACTTTGACAAAACTACTCTTACCTGACATACCACAATAGACTCCACCCAAACCATCCCCCGTGCCCTCCCCCCCTCCCCCCCCGAATCCTCCCCCCTAATTGTTTTAACATCATCACACAAATGACCACCACACCCTCACACTTAACCCCCCCCCCCCACCCCACCCCCCATTTTTTTTTTTAAACGGTTAAAAAACACAAATATTTATTTTTATTATTTTATTTTTGAAATACCGTCCAACCATCGCACCCAAGAATCCCCTCCCCCCCCCCCATCCAACCCCCCCCCCACCCCGATTTTTTTTTGCATTTTTTTCGCATTTTTGGAAGAGAATGTAATAAATGTCCACACTCCCACACTATACACCCCTATTCACTCCACCCCTCCCTTCTTTGTGATTGAAATTGAGAGTCCCTTCACCTTTAAAAAGAAAATAGATGAGCGGTCTGCACCTGCAAGGCGGTGCTCTTGTTTTTATTTCGCATGGTTTGAAAGATCTTCATGCAAAATATCGTGTGTTTTCAACACAAATTGTTGGTTTCTGTTAAATTAAGTTGGCACCCATTTCAGTTAATAAAATGATTTATTTTTTTTCCGTTGTGAAATGCATTACAAGCAGGCAAATGTTGCACATTGAGACGCGTATGTTCATGGTCGCTCTTGTTCAGTTCAACCACTTTTTAAGAGCTTTGCATTTGATTTGCATGTGTTTCTATCGGAGGTTGCCTTTCAGTAAATAGGAGGTATGTATCAATCTTTTGCAGCAGGTGAAGTGCTTCCAAAAGGTCAAACATCAACTGCAGAAGACATCGGTATCACACAACTTATTCATCTTAAGTTTGACATAAGTTTGAGCTGGTCTTAAAGGTACTTAACGGTAATGATTTCAATTGGACCATAGAAAATCGTGTTTACGTCCTTTCGGATACTCGGCATTTTCCGAAAGACCGCATATGCCCTTAAAATTGATGTAATTCATTTTTCTGCATCTTAGAACACTGGATTGATATATTATGCCAGTATCTAAGCCATACTTAAATGATGTGTTAATCTGGAAAAAGGGAGGTAAAATCGGTTCTTGCATTTGTTGACAAAAACAAAATAAAGTGCAATGCATCAGAACGGGTTTCATGGATGGAAACATATTTAACTTTTTTTTTTTAAATAACATGCATTAAGTTTTTTTTACGAATTAATCTGTTTGTTACAATTCCTACTGTGCGTTTATGATTTTTGATCGTTAACGTTTCATATTGTTTAATAAAAATTAATTTCTATAAAACTTCATTTCTTGTATCTGAAGCAGCGAATGCCTGTCTCCGGTAGATACAGGTTTATATCTCGTATCGATTATAAGACACAAGCAGACGACAATAATCCATGCGTGAATTCGATTTCAGTAGTGAGTGTCTGACCTCAACAACACGGTAAACATGTATATGCTCGGGTTTCACGTTTCTCTTCCTTTTGCGAAATAGTTTTGGCTGAAAAACAAAAGAGTTTCCTGTTAATTAAGTTTAACCGTTTTGTTATGTTTAAATGCATGTCCGAGACATTTATTACAGAATGGCTGTCAATCTGTTGCGGGCAACCACTTCCCTCGTTCGGGTTACATTCACTTACTTTGCACGACTCGAGGGGAAGACGTAGGTTAATATCGTCGGGCCTCCAACCGTGGGTAGCGGCGGCGCCATGGAAGGGATACATCGCTATCGTCCAGGAGTAGGTCAATATCCAGGATGTCGCTGGGACGCGACTTCGGTGAATAGAAATGTTGGGAACAAAGTGTCATCCAGTGTGTTTAAGTGTTTCTGCTTATTAAGGTTCATGGGGGGGGGGATAAAATTCATTAAAACTTCGCTTTGGTTTTTCTTCATTGAATGTGGTACAATATGGTCAAACTATATATCATTTTAAAGCTAAAGACGGATAGAAAAACATAAACACATTTTTGACATTCAATATTTGTGTGTTTTATTCATATTTTGGTTTAAAACCAATACATTTTTACACTAATTTACAAAATCTCAATCTAAAGTTAGGAAGGATATGCACTACCTTAAGTTGAATAAATACAAAGCTATATACATATACAAGGTCAAGTAAGCAACATTTCACAGAAAATTATTGTCATAAAACAACAAATGAGTTTTTATTCAACTGCCTTTTTTGGATAAATTTCCTAAACAAAGTTCTAAAAATAACTAAAACGTAACTACTTTTTAAAATCCAGGTATGGTGGATAATAAGAGTCACAATTCTATTTCAAAGGCTTAACAATTTTGTTATTTAACTCTCAACCAAATTGCAAATTTTAAACCATCTCAAATTGAAATAGATTGCAGACGACATATAAAATTGTAAAGGAATATAAAGAAATTGGCAAAACGATTGGTTTTATATTTCGATTCCTTCTACCCATTTTGAAAGCGTGGCCATCGCTGTGATCCGTAGAAAAACGTGCAAAACAAATCGGTCGAAACCACGTGCAGTGGTGAGAAAACCGGGTATGTGTATACACATACCTGAGAAAACACATACTTAATTTGAAAGTTGGGTGGCAACTAGTAAAACAACTATTAACATTAATCAGCAAGAGATCGCATTAAATAACAGAAATGACCACGTATAGATATCATCACTTACCCTTTTTCAAATAATTTCCAGCTGAAAATTGTCCCCCACACGTCTTTTTTAGTTTATTTTTATTGTTTTTCTGTAGCTGAAGTGCATCTCACATAATATCCATACAACTTCCGTTGTTTTCACTTTCGTTATTAAAAACTCCGTTTAAAAGAATTATTTCTACTTTTAGATTGTTAAAGCGATGTATTATTATATATTATCAATAGAATAGTATACCGTGATGAATTGAACGGAGTTACGTATCGATCTTTCTGTCAGTCTGTAAGCGTACTATTTTATGCGCAATAATAAAGTACATGTGATTCGACAACGATTGTAAACATTGGTGAAATGTTTCTTACATAGTTATTCTTTTGAGTGTTTATGAGGTCTGATCGTGCAGTTTGCAAACATCAACGGAAAGATTACAATCCAATGCATTTGTCATCGTCAACCGTTTGGAATGTCAATTAGGCGATGAGTGAGTTTTCAGCATGTTTCTTTCTATTTTATTAATTTAAAAATGGCTGCCCCCATGGTGATGAAATGACATGTGTTCGAGTTTTGATATTTCTAGATATGTGAACTTTTTTTACTATTTAAGCGTAACTTGCCCTCGTCAATGTCGATATTATTCACTAGTTATATAATTTTGCGCCGAAATACGTGGAATAAACATGATTCAGATTTTGAAAAATAATGTATATTTTAGTGTTAAAATCGCTTTGTATTTTGATTGATTTTGTGGATGTTATGATACGTTTATGTACAAAATTGTTAGCAGTTTGAAGGAAAAACATCCTTTAAAGCATATATGTATACATTTTCAATGTGGCACTCTTCCTTTAGTCAAATTTGAGTTCAATGCTAGGGGTCCCACATTTTTCAAAATAAAGCCTCTACATGAACCTTAACGTGCCGTGTAAAAGTGCTGTGATGTTTGCCTTCTTGAAATGAATATGTATTAATATGTAATTTTGTTTCCGTATAATTGTGTGAGATATTTATTACCACGACAGTTAATTATTAAGATCTATGACGATCTGACACCATAACTTATATGCCATTATTAATTCATTTTATACGTTTGATACTTCATTTCAATATGTCATTTAGGCGGAAAATCTATGTCTTGGAGGTGATCGGAAGCATTAAAAGTATTAATATGTAAATATATAATGATATACATACGTCCGACGAGGTAAACTTAGCATTTTGTCGTCATCTGTAACGTAGTGCTAGTCTGTGTGAGGATGGAGGGAATGCTTTCAAAATTATTTTCGGTATACATTGTAGTATGGGTGTTCTTATACTCTCTCGATGGCACGGCGTGCTGAGGCGAACCTGGAATAGTTATTTTTGGCTTTGGAAATTATCATAATTATTGTGACATTGCGAATATTTTACTATATCTTGCACTGGACAATCTACGGTACGGCATACCGATAATTTATTTGGCCGGTTGCGGTGTCCTCAGCGATTGCTCATGTATAATATGGTGCGCTTGACAATATACGTTACGGCGTACCGAGAATTTACTTTGCCGGTTGAGGTGGCCTTAGCGATTGCACGTGAATAATATCTTTTTTTTGAACCAGCCAGGTGTTCTTTGAAATAGGAATTGAATAAATAAATGTGAGCACTCGCTGCGGAGCTCTTGCGACACAGCATAGAATGCGGTGCATTATCTGGGGTCGAAGATTGCATAAACGAGAAGCTAAATCAATAGTGTAACTGGTGTTGGGGCTATCTTTAGGGCAGTATTTCCGGTCGCCTCTGCGACATGCCATACTTGTAGTGCTAGTCTATAGCTCAGGTTTGTATTTACTCTAGTACTAGTCTGGTGTAAATTATATTTGGCCATTAAATTCCATTTATCTTTTTGTATTGTTCCTTTCATATGTTTTGTAGTGTTTAAAGATAGAATATCAAAATGTGTTTACGTAATATAGCACATTAAAAAATAATAATACATGTAAATATGTAAGTGACAAAGTTGGCTTTTGTAGTAATTATTCAGCAGTCCTTGCTCTTTAAATAAACACTCGTAGAACAAGTGGGTGTCGTCGTTTATTTTGTGTTTAAGTCATTCTTTTATTTTAACATTGGTTTTGTTTAGGACATCTTTTAGTGTTACCTTAAGATACTGTGAGTAAAAATATAATATTGTCTTCAAGCGCAACATATGACTGGAAACGCTGATAGTTTTTAATAGTTCGTTACCCTATAGTACACTTCTACTGAACTGTAGCCGGTTATTATAGGTTTGGTATTTGGAGCTACTTAAATACTGTGAAATATGCGCACTAACAATGCATAATTTAACTTGTTGCATTTTCTTTTTGCAATAATCCACATTCAACTGACTTTAAACGAGCTGTCTAAAGCCAGATTTAAATATTTTCTCACGCCAGATCATACAAAGGCGTTTGATAATTGCATAGTGTAACGGATCATCATATTAATCGTCATGCGTACACAAAATAAAACTTACAGATGTGTAACAAGCTGTTTGTGTAAGTTTCTCTTCAATATTTGTGCTGTTTATAGAGCATTTTGAACAATGTGTTCGTAAACATTTGCTTTATTTTGTCGACAATATTTGTATAAAACTAGTATTTACTAATAATAATATGCTTTCTGTTTGTTCGTTTATAAACGATGTGACAGAGTAGATTAAAGAGACATGTTCAATGGTTTTCATTGTGTTTTGTATATCGTTAAATATGTTTACTAAAATACTGTAATAGTTAGTCCTAAATAAGTATGTATGCAACAAAAGAGTTACATAAACAAATGGATTTTTCCCGGATTCGAACCCGAGACCTCTTCTGCAAATTAAACACTACCACTATACCACTTAAGCTTTATCGTCAACTAGCGTATTTTGCGTTATAAACGCTTATATCCATAAACGAGTTTGACTGATTGGTAAAGCAACTTCGTTTTAACATTTCTACGTCGTCAACAATGCATGTTTTCTTGTTTAAATATAAAACATGGATATTTAAATGTCATATATTATAATTGTCGTGTTAAATAATAAACATTATCTCTGAATCCGAATTCTTAAATAATTACTGCCGAAAATCCATTATGTATGTTTTAATTTCACAATAAGAGAAAGTTGATGCAAATTGATATAACCGAATTGACAATTAAGCTTAACCAAAAGCAGATATATCTTTTTATAGCAAGAGATTCTGCATTTATGGCAAGGAACCAATTGCAAACAGTATGACACAAAACACATGTTTTAGACATCCCACGTGAAGCTCCGATGACAATTGAGAAATACAACGAATAAAAGGTAAACTTTAAAAGTTGTTTGAATTTAATAACATGGTTCATCCATTAATACGAAAACAACTTATATCGCAGATGACATCTCACTATAAAATAATAATATACCGAATGCTACATTTTATCAAATTAACAAAGCTTTCTGTTTTAATTAATGAGCGATATGCACAAAATAAATTTAGCAAATAACATTTCAAAAATACACATGTGTGTTGTTCGTATCTTTTTTGATGATTCGACGTATTGAACTTCTAATACATTACGCTCTTATGCTATCTATCGGTCATATATTGTTAATTAGAATTTAATAAATGATTATAATCAAATTTCTTCTTAAATTATAAAGAACATAATAGAAAAATTCTTAAATAAATTAAACAAGTCAATGTCGTTAATTTCCCTCAACATACTGTCGTGGGTATAAATGGAAGAAAACTCTGTATTATACATACAATATGAAACACCGGTTATTTTCCTCAACAGAATGTCGTGCGTGGACAGGAACGAAAACAAAAATAATAAAACATAAAATTATCAATGCATTATCAATGCACGGTACTTCCCTCAGTCGACATGGGAGAGAACTCTGATTGAATCATTATATAGTCGATACGGGTTATGTGCCTTAAATTAGTGTCGTGTGCTGAAATAATGGAAAACTGCTGAGATTGATACAACAGTCAATAATGGTTATTTCCCTAAACATATCGTCTTGACGGGAACTGAAAGACACCTTAATGAAACATCAACTAGTCAAATAAAATATATCTCATAATATTTTCCAAACAGTAAGAGCCAAATTAGAAAATTAAACACCCAGCTTGTATGCATGTTGACGAAAGATAAGTCAAATTCTAAATGATGTATTTCTTATTTACGAAGTTATATCATGAATTGTGAAATTTGCATTCAATAATACAAATTATGCAACAACAGAAACTCTATTAAGTGAAAGCTTCTTGTTCTGATCCACTTATTTTATAATAGAACACAATTAAAGCATACATTAATTAAAACTGCGATCAACACCCTGGACCATTTATTTGAAAGCATTTGGGCTTTAAGCCGATGTGATGGCAAGCCGAAACGTACACTTAGCCCTTACATTCAATTCAAATACACGAGAGAATACGTGTGAGTTTGCTTGTCTGTAGTGTAAATACATTGGCAAGTTCATTTATGCCGGACAATACCCATGCAAAGAAATGTGTAATTTATGGAACATGTAATGTGGTATAAACCTTTCTTCTATGCATTATATCATGTAATGACTGTCACTTATGTAAAAGTTTTAGGGTGTGACCTTGAAGTATGAATAAAAAATATGCTTTACACTGAATTTTAAAACGACACTCCTTTGCACAATGGTATTGCTTCTGTCAAATTAGTTTAAACAAGTTAATGTTGATGTTGATTTAAGTTTTATGCAAGAACATTTATTTTACATTTACCGTGGATAAAAGCGAAATACATACATACAATGAATAACCAATATATATATAACGGATATAGTATATTTCCTTACACATCTCATTTGAATTTTTCTTTATTGACAAAATGAGCATGTTTTTAGTGTGGCACATTCCATCCGTATGAATGAGCTTTAAAACTAAGCCCCCTATTAGTACTTACAAGAAACAGCCTATTTAGGACATTTCACAATAGATCTGTATAATAGCTTATATTTTGGGCTGCTTATACCATCATAAAAACATGAAATTAAAATATACAAAAAATCTATCGCTTTATCCCATTTCATTACAAAAAAGTCACTTAATATTGCTCGTATTCATGTAATAAATACTCATCATATGTATACAGCTTCTAACTTATATATATATATATATATATATATATATATATATATATATATATATATATATATATATATATATATATATATATATATATATACACACACACAACCCACTTTCCCCATTAAATCAGCCTTCCTTGCACACGTCCAGCATTGCTTAACACCTAACTGTAATGGATATTGTTTGTTACGAACGTCATTATTAAATGGGAGTACTAGCGACAATTCACAGTTTATCAGGGCTTTTTTTCTTCTTTGCGATTGGCCGTGGAGGGACATTTCGCAATTTTGACACGGCCAATTCACAAACCTGACCTGGTCGTGAATATTTACAAAAACGACCGTTTTAAATCGTGAAAAACGGACTTTTCGAGCTCAAAACTGTCAAAAACGGCCATTTCGGAACAGTTTCATATCCTCGTTTTTCATTCCAAATTAAAAATTAAATGTCGACTCGCGTGACTGGTGTTTGCTTGTTTTAATAGATTTTAAAGTGTTGTGTAACCGGTGAAACCGGCCTAAATAGTAAAAGCTCTGCCTAGCAACATCACTATCAAAATAATGGCGACGCGGAACGCTCGTTACTACTGAAGTGTTTCTACTTAATAAGACAACTCAAGTCCTTGATAATTTACTAATAAGATGCTTTATTCTGGTTTAAGTACAGTAAAATTAGAGAGTTGTAATGGCTTCGTCTCACGGTCGTGTTATGCCCATGCTAGTCTGCGCATCTCTCGACAACACTTCCGGTTTGGCCTTGTGCCCGTCTCGTCTGGCCCGGTATCGTCTAACGACGTTTCACAACAATCCCCCCGACTTTGATGAGGCGGACCGGACCCTCTGCAGGGTGGGAGTACCGGAACCGGATGTAGTGATGTAGATGGACTAACTACCGTGTGGGAGCACCGGAAACGGAAGTGAAGATGCAGACTGCAACATACATAGGACTGCATTAACATTCCACGGACAATTTGCTTAAAAACAAAATTAAAATATATTTTAAAATAAACTCTCTCTTTAACTTTCTGGGATATTTTAAACACCAAATATTAAAGTTTTCACAACATAGGATTTCCATTGAAAACACCAATATTAAAATCAATACTTCACAATTTTTTTGTTCAATGGGATTGTGATTACATAACCCCATTACTAAAGTCAATATTCCATTCCTAAAACGTCCAATATATATCACATTTGGGTCAATTTTATGGTAGCCTAACTACAAGGGATTTGACTGAATCCAAACCCCATTACCAGAAGTTAACGAGTTTTGACCTTTATTGGGATTAAAAAAATTAACCCCTTTGTCCCTTTACATGAAGTGCATTTGTACCTGTCAATGTCCAGAGCGTCTGTTTGTGTAATGTTTACACAAGCTCTATGATACCAAGTATCACAATAGCCGCACTGGATCATAAATCTTCCATCCCATGGTTTACGGCATATGCAGTATATCTCTGCGGTATCCGTTGAAGCGTCCGCTGGGGAACTTGTTAACCCGTTTTCTTTGACCCAGTTCGGCAATTTCCGATCCCTACAGGGCATCATCCGGTCATAATTAACGACAATCACTGAGTTTCTCAATCGAACACGGTTGAGGTACGTAGACAACTTTTGTATAATTATTGCCGGACCTTTCCATGGACATAATTTTTTGCACTTCCCTTTCAATACTGCGGTGTCCAAATATATACAACGTCCCCTTCTGCATATGGCCTTAGTAGAACTCTCAAGTCATAATTTCTCTTCATCCGTTTCGTTGAAGATTTCAAGGTTTTTCTGGCAGTGACATGAGCCTGCTGAATATCCACTATTAACTTGGACACGTACTCTTCCTGGTTGTCATATCTACAGGGAACATGGGGAAACATTAACTGCGCTGGGGTGTTGACCTCCCTGCCAAACATTAACATATTGGCTGTAAAGCTGGTGCTTCTGTTCACAGAGGCCCTGAGTGCACCCGCAATCTGCTGAATGTTCTTGTCCCATGTATTTTTGTTCTTGCCAATAAAGCGGCAAACAGCGTCCATCAAAGTACGATTAAAACGTTCTACGTGTCCATTTGCTGCAGGTCTATATGGTGTTCTCCTTGTTTTGTGTATATCTAGAGCTTCGCATACTGCCTGGAACAATTTACTGTAAAAGTTGCGCCCTTGGTCGGAGAACAGCTGTAGTAGATAACCAAATCTTGCGAAAAAGGTGTCTATAGCAGCTTTAGCCGTCACTTCCGCTTTCTGCGATGGTAATGGAATGCACTCTACACATTTCGTAAGTTGATCGACCATCATTAGGCAGTACTCGTTGCCGCTTGGTGTTTTGGGTAAAGGACCCAAGAAATCAATATGGACTCTTTCCATTGGACAGCCAGCTTGATACTCAGTAAGCGGAACCCTTCCATAGCTCTTGGTTTTCTTATTCTTGCTGCAAACATCACATGTCAGAACATATCTTTCAATGTCTTTGGATAAACTGTACCAGTAGAACTTCTCCTTTAACTTTGCTTTGGTTCTAGCAACACCCTGATGACCAGAAGAAGGAATGTCATGATGAAGTTTCATGGCAACTTCCCTGAGACTACCTGGTAATACCAACAGTAGGTCACGAGAATTGTTATTGATCTTGAAAAGAACATTGTCCACAAGTGGAAACGTTTCCTTGTTAATCCAATAACTTTTAGCTTCCTGAATTGCTGACAATAGTTCCCGTTCTTCACGAACTGTCTTGGTCTTTAACCATCTCAGCACAAACCTCATGGTTTCATCTTCTTCTTGGGCTTTACTCAGTTCTGGGAAAGTGAATCCCCAGCACTTATGTTGCTCCGTCGGGTTATCTTCTGGTACACTAACTGTACAGGCACAGTTTCTTTGCAGACTTATGCATATGGAATCCTGATGTTCATTAGGTCCTTCTATGCTTACTGAGTAGATCTCTCCAGAAATAGGCTCTCGGGACTCTTCTCCAGAGTACCCCGGCTTTGAGACTATCCTGGTAACGGGATGATGAAACCACTTCCTGTTTCCTGTTTACTCCTGGATCCCAAACAGCTCTGAACAGCCTTAAACCTTTCTGTTCATCCAGCAACAGGTTGAACAAAACTGCATTCTCCTGTTCCTCTACAGTTCCATCTTCCCCTGTAGTCAGCACACACTTTTTGGCTGTGATATCTTCAGCTTCTGTTGCTGCTTCGACAGTCAAACCCCCAGTTGCTAAAGAAACTGCGTCATCTACCTCCTCAATGAACTGGCCCCACTGCTGATCTGCCCTGGTGCAATAGGGACATCCTCCACAGGGTAAACCCTTGACCTTCAACCCGGGTAAATATGAAGAACAAGGCAACATGCCGTCTGGAAGCCGAGAGAGTGCATCTGCGTTTCCATGTAGAACACCAGCCCTATGCTGGACAACCATGTGAAACTGTGACAACTCTTCCATCCATCTTGCAACCTGCCCTTGTGGATCCCTAAACCGCAACAACCAGGTAAGACTTGAATGGTCCATTCGGATGGTAAATACCCTACCTAATAGGTAGTATTTGAACTGTCGGGTAAACCTCACAATTGCCAAAAGTTTCTTGCGAGTCGTACAATACCTCTTCTGCTCAGGTGTAAGAGAAAAACTGCTGTAAGCGATAACCGTTTCCTCTCCTCCTTGAACCTGGCTGAGTACGCCTCCAATTCCTACATCTGACGCGTCGGTGTCCAAAATGAATTGGTCCACACCATTGGGAAGTGACAACACAGGAGGTTGAACCAAAGCTCTTTTCAAGGCTTCAAAAGCTCCCTGTTGCTCGAATCCCTATTTAAAGCTGTTTTTCCAGTCCGGCAGTATAATGGTGTAGCAAGGTCTGAAAACCCTTTCACAAATGATCTGTGATAGTTGACTAATCCTAGGAATCGTTTCACATCTTTGAAACAGGTGGGCGTTGGCCAATTTTTAACAACTTCTGTATCTTTATTGGCCATTTTCATTGTGTTACCACTCACGATTCTTTCTAGGAATTCAACTTCATCCTGGAAAATGATGCATTTCTTCGGTTTTAACTTCAGACCATGCTTCCGTAACCTTTCTAGAACCGTTCTTAGGTTATTCAAATGCTCCGTAAAAGATTTTTTCCATAACCAATATGTCATCTAAAAATGCAAGGACTGCTTTCTACGTGAGACCTTACAATATCAGATTGACGACTCTTGAAAACGTTGCGGGGGCTTTCGTCAATCCAACACCCATCCGGACATGTTGATAGAGGCCATACTTGGTTATTTGCCAGTATGCTAGTTTGGCATCTAATTTGGAGAACCAAATATTACCGGATACTGTTTCCAAGCAGTCTTTTACCAATGGTAAAGGAAAACTATCTTTCACTGCTACGTTGTTCAGTAGTCTGTAGTCTATACACCATCTTACAGTTCCATCACGCTTTCTTATCAAAACAGGAGCAGACGCCCATTCTGATGAAGACTCTTCTATTACTCCAGCGTCTAACATCGTTTGAAGATGTGCCTCTTCTTCCCCTGCAAAGCAAGCTGGGGTTCTTCTTATTCTTTGCTTAAATGGAAGAGCATCCTTGGTATCGATTGCATGTTCAATTTCGGTAAAATTACCCAAGTCAAACCCGTTCTTCGCGAAGACATCTTCAAATTCTATAAGAAGTCCTGCAAGTTGTACCTTCTGCTCATCATTTAACTTGTGACAGGATGCCTCGTACACATCTTTAAGATGATCTGGAACTGTTGTAGTGTTTGCAGTACTGTGTTTGTTGGAATGTGAAAACATCCCATTCTTTTCGTTTGCACTGTGTTCGCTGGAATGTGAAAACATCTCATTCTTTTCGGTTGCACTGTGTTCGCTGGAATGTGAAAACATCCCATTCTTTTCGGTTGCACTGTGTTCGCTGGAATGTGAAAACTTCCCATTCTCTTCTGGTGCAGCACTGTTTTCGCTGGAATGTGAAAACATCCCATTCTTTTGTATCTTTATGTCCATTTGACGACAATTGACTTCTTGTGCCATGTCATCTTCCCCCGAATCATCAATTGTGGTACAGGTAAAGGCGTGTCCTATTAATTTGCCCCTTTTCAAAGTTTGGTAATTGTCTGTGGGATTTACCAAGCAAACTATGGAGTTTTTTTTTAATTACCCTTTCTTCCTTACCACCCTGGGTGCAACCAGCTTCAAGTCTTCATTCGGTTGGAAATAGTAATCTTTATCCAGCTTCGATGACATCGCACATTTCAATCGAACAGCAGTATTCGGTGGAATTACTGTTCTTCGGATAATGGTCACTCTTGCCACGGTGGGTGCGCTTTCTTTTAAAGTACAATGCACAGGTATTCTTTCACCGTTCAGTATTAAAGTATTCGAAGCAATGTCCAGCAGAATTCCTAAATGGTGTAATAGGTCATGTCCAAACAACATATCATTACTAATCGGTGCCACATAAACCCGTTCTTTAAAGGTCTGACTTCCTAACTTCAAGGAAATAGGTTTAATGACGAATCCATTCATAGTTGAATCCTTATCTGCCAATTTCATTTCAACATCTTGAACCATGCGTGAAAGTTTGCAAACACATTTATTTCTTACGAAACTTACCTTGAAAAATAAACAACACAAATATCAGTGGCACGAACTGGTAGTGGCACGAAACGACCATCAACCGTTAAGGTTACAATATACTAAAATATTTTGGTGTGCAATGCTATACTCTCTAAAAACATGAACAGCATTTATAAGAAGACACAATGCTCTGTAGGGGCACTTGCCATGACTTTATTTTAGAATGTTTCTTTGTGCATGTGGGAGAGAAAATATTAATGTTTAACAGAAATTCACTCTTTTGCTTGAAGGTTGGAGACTACATGAGACGTTGACAGATGGCGGGAAACCCTCATCCACTGGTACGAAGCCGGTAAATAGATGGCTGTTAAACAGTGACCGCTGATTCGTGTCGAATTCTTTCTTGCAAAACGCGTGACCTATCTTTTTTATTGTTTAAATCAACTCGGCTTGGAGTGCTCTTTAAGAAAAGGTATGGGTATGATGGTGTCTATGCGCAAAAGTTTGACTTTATTTTGTGTTAAAGTTATTGCACTTCTTTATATTTCACATTGAATTTGTGTAGGAAATCGTTTGGTATATTGTGACCTTAAAGTTCAAGGGCATAATTTTAATGGAAATGTGTTGAATATTGGATAAATTTATTGTTTTGCCATTAAAAGGGTAAGTTTTTGGTTTGCTTTGCTTATTTTTTTTTTCAAAACACAAGTTTTATAGTTGAATTCTTAAAGTACAACAGTTCAGTTAACATTATATCTTGAATTCATGACTATCGAAATAGAAGTCGGATGTTGCACATTTCGGACGTTGCTATGCAAGTAAGTTCTCGATATAATATACTGTTTTACCTTTTCGCATACAGTTGTGCAGCTGTTTTCCATATAATGATACAATGTTTTACGTCTGGAATACACCCCTCGATGATTATAAATCATAAACTTCTCAAATCTAAGCATCGTCAACTTGACAAGGTGCTGTCAAGATTTAATAAGCGGAATATGTAAAGCTGAGTAACATTAATTTCAGACTGATGTCTGATAAGGGCATTGGTTGGTTCACCTGATTCTCTCATAGGTGATCCCGGTTGACCACACCACAATTGAATATATATCAGTACAAAAACAAATAGCTTGTAATTATAATTGATTAATGTGAATGTTTATTTGTTTGCAACAATTTGGAACCATTTGGTTTGAGCATTGTAAGCCTAGTGTATAATTGCCCCTTTTTTCAGCACACATGATATGGAATACATCTATATCTTGTGTGGCGTATTTTCATTTAAACTCTGGATTTTAATGACTACAAGTCGGTCGTGCAGTTAAATATGTTTAAAGCATCGAAAGAATCCAAAATTATTTTGGATTTTGTGTTTGTCATGCATATTTTAAATTTTCATAGGAATAAAATAACTCACAGCGACAGGATTACGGCTTTGTTATGGTTAGCATTTGATACAAATGTTATTAAGAATTAGTGTGGTTTTAAATAAATTTTGAGAAATGGAACGCAAAAAAAAAAGAAAATGGAAGTGCTTGCATGTTACTGTATCTTGCAACTTTATTGTTTAAAGAATTGGATTAAAGTTTAAATTTAGGTAAGCGTGTCGCTTATACTAAATTAAGTTTGTTATGTCTCCTTTGTTCGTATATGGTATGAAATGCGTATCTCGTGTAACGTAATTACATTCAAACTCTGGATTTTAATGACGACAAGTCAGAAGTGTTATTTTATTTAACAGTAAAATGTTTTTTAAAGCATCAAAAGATTTTAAAAAATATTTCCGATTGTATTTTTGTCATGCATAATTTAATCTTCCATAAGAATAAAATAACTCGCTGTGTCAATATTTCGGTTTCCTTAATCATGTTTTAGGTAAGAATGATAAGCATTTGATACACAAGTCTTTACAAAAAAATAGTGTGGTTTTTAATAAATTTTGAGAAAGAGAAGGATGACCAAAATTGGAGGTTCATATCTTTGTAACTTTATTGTTTTATGCAAAGGATTAAAGTTAAATTGAAGTACATGTAAGTGTGTCTTTAAAATTAAAGAAAGAAAATAGTGTAAGCATCAAGTGGGTTTAAAGGGATCTTTTCACGCTTTGGTAAATTGACAAAATTGAAAAAAGTTGTTTCAGATTCGCAAATTTTCGTTTTAGTTATGATATTTGTGAGGAAACAGTAATACTGAACATTTACCATGGTCTAATATAGCCATTATATGCATTTTTTGACGATTTTAAAACCTAAAAATTATAAAGCGTTGCAACGCGAAACGATTGAATAATTTGGAGAGTTCTGTTTTTGTCGTTAAATTTTGTGAAACTACGAAGATTGCTTATATAAGGTATAAAATACTTCAACTATGTGTACTCGGCGAAATAGCTCAGTAGGCTAAAGCGTTTTTACTTCAGGACTCTGGCAGGACTCCAGGGGTCACTGGTTCGAAACCTGGTCCGGGCAATGTTCTTTTCCTTTTTTAAATTTTATTCTTGATTTTTTACTGGAGCTTTTACGATCCAATGTTTACATTTATCGTTATAAAGCATTTAATGAATAAGTTAAAAAATGCCAAAATCTGTGAAAAGGCCCCATTAAGATCAAAAGAAACGCACTTGTTTCATGAAAAAGTACAGTACGCATGGGCACCATTAGGCTGCCGCGGTCACCTGACAGTTGATAGACTGTTGAACAGCAAAATAAGGTTGAAACCATATTTTAGTTCTACGTAAGTACGTGAGCATAGCATCATCCTGCCCCATACACTACACAAGTGTTTGTTCGTTGATATGAATTTAACTTCATTTTGACAGGCAAATATCTTGCAAATCATTTACTTACATCCAAATACAACCCAGTGAAAATAAAAAAGCGGGTGTTTGAACTGCCATAAAATCGCGGTACTTACACTCGCTTAGGACTTGCTACACAATGGTACCAGTGGGTCCAATCCGAGTATTAGAAAAGTAAACAAGAAAGAATGTCAGAAACATAGTTATGGTTTAGGGTCAACATATATCAGTAATATTGCCAAGGTCGGTGATAATTTCAGTTACATTTTACACGTAATTGAATTGCTCATGCTAAACAACAACATTTTACGTACCAATCGTGATTTTGTTTTGTAACCGGTTCCGCTTACACAAAAATGCATATTCTCTATTTTTCATATAAGACTGTGTAGTCTACTCAAGTGTCAATCTTTGTTGCCAAATCGACAGCACGGCACCCAAACATCTCGTTACGATGGACTTAAAGTGGCGTGTTGGCGATACAGATTCGTCGTATTGTTTTGTCGGTTTTTTGTGCGTCAAAGAGAAAAACGCTTAAACTAAAAAAAAAAACGCCATATCACATTTAAATTATTGGTCATTTTGACGGTTTTGAAACAACGGCAAATAAGAGCGCCGATACAAAAATAACGATATGTGTCGTCCGATCTGTCGGAGCATGCTAAGAGGACGACGCCAAATCGCCAAGACGAAATGGCGACGCGTGTCTTATTATTCGTATCGAAATGTACCGAAACTGCACATTTGTATCCATAATCAAAATTGTGAATTTAGTCTATAGAATTTTGAAGCAAGAATACTATGTTTTGAGTGTGCCCATAAACTGCACAAAACACGTATGTCCGTAGTAAGTTCGATCTCAGGGAACTTGCGCAGCTTCGAGCAACTGTCAACAGATTTTAGACATTTAGACATGAGCATTTCAAAAATGAATAGTTGAGATTTGTGATTGTTCTCGATAACAATTGTATAGACATGTACATTGTTTAGGCATTGTCTTAAGTAATACTGTCGACTGTTTACTGCCCTCTAAGGGGTAAGTTATAAGTTCATATATTCCTGTCTGTTCGCAGGGTTAAAATTGTTGATTGGAAGTAAAAAATAAAATGAAATGTGTATGTCTAATGCAAATTGCCTCTTTCAATCGGAATTGTAGCTCTATACCGACAAATATCATAGAATACGTCTTATTTATATTTCCTCTATGGCTAGCCATAACTCGCATTTCACACCTTAGAAAAGAAAGTGACGGTTGATAAAACTGTTCAATAATGATTTTAGATATTAAAAAAAAAAGAAAACTTCTGTACGCCTTGTATACAGACACCCATACAGTCAACTTAAATTAAAGTTTCTCAATCATTTCGTCATGCCTTAAATACTCAGCACCCTCATCGTTTTTGACTGTGTGCTTATTGGTTAATTTAATGCTTGATCTGCATAACGCCTGCATTATATCATAAGACAAAAATGTGCATTGTTGTCTTTTTGTAAGATTTGTTGTATATTGCGTTATAATAAAGTTTTATGTTTGTGCCGATATAATTTGCATACATATTTATTAAGTTTTATGTATATGATATAATTAAGGGATATTAATAATCACTCCCTCGAATCATGTTTCAAAATAAGGTTTTAAAATTCAATGTCTTTAAAAAACAAATTCTTTGATATTTAGTGTTTGATGCATTTTATTTTGAATCAAATACGAAAGGGGTAATCACGTGATGATCTAAAGGACGTCAAGATGGTGACATCCGTGCTGAAACAGGTATTTTTCGCCGTTTTGTACCCTTTATTACTTTTAATTATTATTTAATGTTGCTCACTTTACAGCAATAGCAGCAAGTATTAGCGTTTATTTAGAAGTAATATTCGCACTATATCTCGACTTTACCCTCCGCAATTTTTTTAGCGGGAGCCTTTTGCAATGTTATTTGTGATCTTGGCTGGGTTTCATTTATTAAATTGCTCTCCTGCATACAACCACATCAATATTTCTATTTAAAACCTATATACAAGTATTATTTTAATGTTTCTTTCTATGTTTGGTAAAAATAGATGTGTACGAATCGTTTTTTAAGTAGTAAGAACTTAAAAGGTTTCACGATCTTAATGGGTCTCGCTTTTGAGATGATCACAAAGGGATCCTGATTTCAGCCGAAAAAACAAAAGCTCGTTAAATAATTTTCTGGTGCTGCACGTGATAGAAGTATTTTAACTAAATATATATTAACTAGGACGAAACTATCATCTCTTATCAACGAAAACCAAACATAACTTTTTAATGACGCTCCTATAAATTTCAAAATTACTCCTGCCTTTCAGCTTTTTTATCATTTTTACAGAAAATCTTATGACTGATCAAATAGCTTCCACAAGAATCATAACTGCATGAGATGTAAGTTTGAATTACTTATAAATTGTTCTTGTCTGTAATATATTAAGCACCATTACAAATACATATTTTGAGTTTACACAAATACCCGGTACAATTTATTTTATGCATGCATTATATGTTCATATACATTTCATCATTCAATGCAATGCGTTAGCTTAAACATGTTACTTAATTAGTCATCAGAAACCTACACAGAGTTATAATTAATGAGGTCTTAATTACTGATACTATTAATTGAGTTTTCAGAATGTCATTTAAAGACTAGACATGCAAAAGGTAAGTTCATGGAGTACAGTGCTAGTCTATAAAGTTTACGAAGAGCTCTTGGTACGAATGGATTTTACACGGAGCAGTATTTTACAGACGTGTATACTGAAGAGGCTTCATGATGAGGGTATTAATAAAGTATGTTATATATGAATGTCGCCATGTGCGATTGTTAATTTACCAAAGATGCTTTTTTTGTCATTTATACATTAAAACAAAACGATCTGTGGTTAGTTTATTCAAATTAAACCAAAACTTGGACATACTTTATACTATCTTTGGCCTTATACCTTATTATCCATGAATTTCGGCATACAGAAATCTTTGTTTTCACACAAATGTTTGTTTTAAAAATATCTTACAATATCAGTTGCTAATAAGAGTACAATTTAAAATGGCGTATAGATGGCAAATTTATTATATTAAAATAAATGGGAATATTGTTGCTTAAGGGGTAAAATTACTTATTGTTTGGGAAACAATAATGCAATTAAATGTACGAGTTTATTGCGACAAAACGTATCTATCTTACAATAAATACCATCAACATTTCCCTGTACGAGATTAAGGATTATTTGTTCAACTGATTGCAGATCAAAACATTTTAATTATTTCGATGGCACAAAAGAAGAGCCATGTTCAAAAGTATAAGTTCCGACAAAAAAATCCAAACCAGACAGGGTTCATCATCCACTGCGAAGACGCCTGGATAACGATTACGGCAAAGTTCTCCAATGAAGGCAAAACACACGCCATTTACGGCTATCGTATACCATCATAAACACCTATCTATCAAATCTCATTCAAAAAAGAAATTCAAATCTGCAAGAACTTTAGTATCACCTGCCAATATAGAAATACAGCGATTAAGCGACAAAATAACTATAACAGGTAATGTATGTGGTAACGAGTTTGAAGAGTTATCCCTAGAATGCCATAAAATACTTTAAATACCGACAGATTTCCAGATACGAAGGCGATATTGCAACCTTTAGAAACACAGCTTCTATATGTCACAGAAGACCGCGTGTCAAATGAATAGAATAATGGTATTGAATCAAGACTACGCAGCCTAACCCCAACAGTTGTGAAAAAACTATCTAAAGTGAAGGGTCATGAGAACAATCTATTGCACGTTTTTGAACTTGTTGAAATTGCTTATATATACATGTTTATATCATAAATATTCTTACTACGAAATAAACGCTTATCACTTTGCCTGTGTAAGTTATATATCAAGAAAAAATCCATCATAAATTATTACTTTAAATCGTCTCTTCATTCACAACAAATATGAAAAACAAAAAGCTATATCATGGGTAGCATTTCAGACACATTTAACACTGATGACAAATTCTATTAAATACTGACAAGAAGTTTTGAAAACATTTGACACGACCTCAAACAATAGTTGAGTATCATTGGTTGTCAATTGCATATTATAACAGTAAATCACAGTTTGAAATCACATAAATCAATATATAAATGAGATGAGTTTTAAATCTCAGTTTTAAATTACATAAATCAATGTATAAGAGATCAATAATAATCACAATTTTCAATAACATTCAACAATATATAAGAGGTCGATTAATTAATAAGCAGTAAACATAAATTAAGATACAAAGTTTTAACAGTTCGGCATATGTGTTTAGTGCTTTGTTGATTGTTTGTGCTTATACAGATTAGTGGTGTGCAATATATGTGCACAATTGGTTTGTCCTTGTAAAAATACATCTTCCTGCAACACCGGTATGAGGCTTGTTCTTTGTAGTGTCTTACATGACGGCTGAAGCCACTCCTTGTATGGAACTGTTGGCCACACTTAGTACAACGACGCGTCGTATTTGAGTTATTTGCAATACTTGCCTGGAAATTTCGGTTTAATATTTGAAAACAAAGTGTGTTCATTATTAACATCATTTACGTGTTTACCTCTAAACATTACGTGAAATATTTTTAGCAAAATTTAGCAAAATAAATAAAAAAAACTAAGGGTGACATTTCAATTTTGCCATGCATTACGTATTATATAAATGCCTAATTACCAACCAATTTACACAAACGCACACAAACGCATATAGCTGCTACCTTTATGAATACCGTGAGGTAAATGAGCTCATAAAAATACGGTATCAAATGAAAAATTCTTTTTTTCTATAAACGGGACCACTTTTCGATCATTTCAAATCTGAAACCCATTAAGATCATGCACAATTCTGGTTCATGAAACTTAATTATACAGGTTTTAGACGTCTATTCCATACCAGACCGCTATATAAATATAACAAAAATACTCGTATACGGATTTAAAAAAATAAATATGTATCTTTTTGTATCAGGAGAGTTATACAATAAGTGAAACCAAAGGAATGATCACAAATTGCATGGCGAACCGCTCCGACTAAGAAATGTTGCGGAGGGTAATGTCGAGATATAGAGCGAATATTACTACTAAATAAACGCTTATCACTTTCTTGCTGCTATGGCTGGAAAGTGAGCGACATTAAGTAATAAAATCAAATCAATAAAGGGTATTAAACGGCGAACAAAACCTGTTTTGGCACGGACGTCGCCATCTTGACTTCCTTTAGATCAACGCGTGATTACCCCATCTGAAATACTTTACGGGAAACTGATGTTTTATTTTTAAAAAATGAATTAATGAATGACACATTAAAGTTCTTAATAAATATACTGCTTACGACGAGTACTAGTCAAACAAATTCAAACAAACTCATCCCTTGATATATTTGTTTAAATTTCAATAGATCGAATAAAATGCAAATGCCAGGACCGAAAAATTCAATTAAACATCCCATTAAAGATTAACTGAATATTGTATTACTTCAACACGTGGCAAAACAAGTGCAATGAATTTTATGTTCAAATAAATTTCTCAAACTTAAAGAACATTCGTAAATATAATTGGTAATTTATTGACATACAGTTTAATAATGCCAAGCAATTCTTAAGTAGCCGTACCCTACGGAGTTTGTATTCGACCGTAGACTAAAGAAGATCAATAAGAACACCGACGTGCATATTACCGAATGTTATTTAAATAAATATTTGAAGACAAATTGATGGGGGTTGTCAGATCAAGAAAAGAATATACTCGATGAACCGGAACTCATGATCATCATGATAATCATCGTCATAATCATCATCATCATGATCATCATCATCATGATCATCATCATCATGATCATCATCATCATGATCATCATCATCATGATCATCATCATCATCATCATCATCATCATCATCATCATCATCATCATCATCATCATCATCATCATCATCATCATCATCATCATCATCATCATTATTATCATCATCATCATCATCATCATCATCATCATCATCATTATCATCATCATCATCAGCAGCAGCAGCAGCATCATCAGTAGCAGCATCATCACCATCATCATCATCATCACCAACACCATGACCACCACCACCACCACCACCATCATCATCATCATCAACATCATCATCATCATCATCATCATCAACATCATCATCATCATCATAGAATGAAACACCATGATTGGAAATATCTCCTAATGTACTGATATGAATAACGCACTTCTTAAGTTGTTTTAAAAAAGAATACTTTTTTATCCACTTGCTTTGACGATTTCAGACCTACCACAGTCAATATATCTCACAATTACACTAATTTTTTAAAAAAAAGTCCCAATTAGGATAACCTAGCCAAACCAACTGGCCATAGCCATACCTTAACGTCATGTTAGACTGTGACGCATTTTAGCTTCATGTTCTATACGACTTCAGGCGAGTTTTAACTCGCCGTAAAGTAAACAAACTGGTCGTTTAAGGACGACATTTATTCCAGTTCTCTTCAACATTGACACGAAAATTTAGACGAGCTCAGCCAATATATATATTAATATGTTCCTTATGTTAGTATATCAATCGAAGATAGAAGACTTGACATCGAAAATGATCGAGTGTTGACGATTGTGCTCGAGTTTATGAGCAGATGTCGTTGGCGATCACCCCAAAGCACACCAATGTCGTGTTATGCACTAATATACCAACAGGATGCTTATTTCTACGGAACGTAGGAACGTGTATAAGAAGTGTGTTCGAGAGTGCACGAGTGTCCTGAGACGTGCCCTCGCTACGCGTACGATAAGAGACGACAATTTTGAACGGTTTAAGTTTATCGCCGCTTCTTGACGAGTTCGAGCGACAAAAGAAGACAACACTGCGACATAGATCTACTAGTGGGCAGATTTACACGACACCAGGCAAGTTCTGGCGAGTAACAACTCGCCAAAACCCATAGTCTTTACCCGATGAAATCTGGCCCAGAGTCTTCAAGACTTAATGCAAATGAAAATAAAACTAGTAATGCAACGCAGAAAAAACAAAGGTACAATTATTCCACATCACGATCATCAGAGATCCTTTCAGAAAAGCTCAAATAGTCTGTATTCATCGTTTGTTTAGAACAGATTTATGCAATCGGAAATTCATTCAATGATAAAACTAAGTAATCTGCCCTTAACTGGAAATGACATTTGAGAGATATGATATGTAATGAACGGTCAGTTTGCATGACGTTCTGCAGCTTACATTCAGTAAGTATGCAATTTATCTGCAGAACTATCTTAAAATTGAACATTACTTATTGAACTTAAATAAAATTGATATTTGGTGCATCGGATATTAGATGTTTATTTGTTGTATTCATGTCTGAGACATCATCCGTATAATAAACTAATACACACTTTTCAGATCACCGTCACAAAGATTCCTACACGGATGTATTTTGTGTCTCTTGTTCACTTTGCACATGCAACAGCGAGGATTTGTGTTATAATGTTTCGTCAAAAACACATTGAATATAGTTTATTTTGTGTGAACTACATTGTTTTATCAACAAACAATTTAAGTTGATGATTCCCTTAAGAGTTTTGTTATAACAGTCAATTTACAGACCGGCTTCAGAAGAAAACAACATACTGACACACTGGCATGAATACAACTGCATCATCGACTTCGCAATCAAAACGCAAACTTTCATTAACCTCCCAGGTTTAACCATAAAAGGTTTTAGTATAGTTAAAATTGCACTAAATGACTGTTGCTCAAATTGCTCAATTAAATATTTTGAGGGGGTAGCTGGGGTATTTCGATACTTTTTCTCTTGTAAAAATCGGCACTGAACGTTCGGTCTGACGAGAGCTGACCTAGCATTTCTATGAGTTCGAGAAGTGTTTTCTTGTAGTAAATGTTGGCAAGTAGCCGTTCGTGGTCATTTTTCGTCACGAGACAATCTTTCCCAACAAAATGGTTACGAAAATCGACTGTCATTTGGGCACTTAATGGCTTAAAAATGTTGATGTATGTGATGTTCCTGTGTCAAGAGATACATACCTTATATATATTATATCAGATCAAACATGTTTTATGACAGATTGATAGTGTTAAAGTGACTTGGCCATGCGTCCATCACCTGTGCACCAGAAGAATCATTGTTTTTATTTACAATGGTTCCCGGCCCGTAAGCGCGGCATTGGTTCCTGGCTTAAACGAAACATAATTTTGTCGCTTCCACTAAGTATAGATTACAGACTATACAACTGTTCAAATGTCAACTAGTAACATAGCAAGATGTAAAGATACGCGATGACTCATGTAGACGTGTTTACATGCTCACAGTGGAAATCGGAAGTTTGTTAAAGTTACTGTTGCAAACTTGTATACTTTAGCATTCACCTTTGTAAAGAAGCGTTAGAGTTGGGATAAAGTTTTGGTGCGTTGTGTATGCGATTTAAAAATAAAAGTAAATGTATGTATTACATTTTGAACATTTAATATTGTATTCATTGAACAGTTTTAATTGAAGAATGCACAAGATGAACATTTGAGATGTCTCCACCTTAAAAATTAACATTGTTGAAAATTGAAACATTAAATATCAAACATTGTTTTTTTCGAACGGATATTATATGACATGTATGTATGATCTATATTTGCAACATGGATCATATCAGCTGAATACTCAACACGTGCAACATTTCTGGTGATAAATAATATTGGCGGTCTTTCCCTTCCATATTTCTTTAGTTCCAATGTGTAACCGTAAGACCTTTTAGTTTAAATGGATGTAAATATCGCCTTATAGCAATTAAACTAAATTAATTTCAATTTAAAATCTCTGAGTCACCACAATCATGATGATTTCATATGAAATATTTTCTTGTACATGCACATTTAGATACTCTGATTGCCTTTTCGTTTATATTTCGAATGTTAATTGTTTCATTCGTGAATGACTTTCATAAAATTATATCGCTCCCCATATGGTCAGTTTGCGCAATACGCGCTCTATTTTTTTAATTTCCTCATATGATTTACTTGCTTCGTGTTTAATGTTGTTTAAGGGGTGTTGCGGCAGTTTATTTAACCCAGTATATATTTATAGCAACACCGATGATGCTTTTATCACAACTCAATATTTTTGTTATCAGTATCATCAGATTTTTATGACCGAGTAGGTTCAGGTCACAATATACCAAAAGATTTCCTTATCAAATTCAATGTAAAACCAACAACTTCAACGAAAAATAAAGTCAAACTTTTGCGCGTAGACACCCTCATAACCATACCTTTTCTTAAAGAGCATTCCGAGCCGAATTGATTTAAACAATAAAAAAGATAGGTCATGCAGAATGTAAGAAAGAACTCGACGCGAATCAACGGTCACTGTTTTAAGGCCATCTTTTTACCGGCTTAACTCCAGTTGACGATGGTTTCCCGCCATCTGTCAAAGTCTCATGTAGTCTACAACCTAAAAGCAAAACACTGAGTTTGTAGTATACAACAATGTTTTCTCTACCAAATGCACACATAAATATCTACAAATAAAGTCATGGCAAGTGCCCATAGAGAGAATTGTGTCTTCAAATAAATGACGTTCCATTTTTTAGAGGGTATAGCATTGAACACCACAAGTATTTAGTATACTGTAACCTATAAGAGAAATTTATGCTGATTTAAATGTGTTTTTTTCTTGCATATTATTACATTCCCATGCATATTGCACCAATGTATAAAGTTTGGCTCGTTTATCTGTCTATTTGGCCATTCTGCTCCATATTTTCAAACGCGGGTGATTTCGGTGCGAAGAAGGCCATTTTGAGCCTCTAAAACTTAAATGAACCTTTAAGATTTAAAGCTGGTGATTTTTATACCTGCGATAAAATACAAAAAAAACAACAAATAAACATGCCCGTGGGGCTTATGTGTGGTGAGAAAAGAATGACTTTGTTAGATATTTTCACTCTAAGCAATTTTGATAATGCTTTTTTTGTGTATTTTTTTTAAATCACCACAAAAAAGTCAATTTCATTGCGAAAAAAATCCAATTTCATCCAAGACAATGAATTAATTAGTCAAAATGTGAGATCAAAGTCACTTTAAAGTGTAAAAATAAATCAGCTTCCAAAAACTAGTTGTTTCACACCAATAAAAGTGTGAAATCTTGAAAGCGCCTTGTCGCTCGGAGCCCATTTATTTACCAGCTGCCAATGATATATTCTAGCATATAATGTCATGGGTGCCTTTAAACTTCAGCAGATGGTCAATATGAACTACCAGCTCTCATTTAGTGGTTCAAGAGAATACAAAATTTCATATTTTGGGCACAAATTAAATACTTTTGACTATTTTTATGGTGGCAATCTGGTCAAAATGGGCGTTCATAACCGAGTGAATGAAAAAAATGCTCATTTTGGGGGTTTAGACTGGAAGCAAAGGTTAAAATGAACAAGATACACATATGTAGGCAAGCATAATACGCTTACAAATGAGGTTCCATGTTGTAATAGGGGCAGAAAGGCAGCTCAGATCAATGCAGGCTTCCTGAACGGCGTTTCTAGTACGTCTTCTGGGGACACAGCTTCCCGCAGAATTCTCAACACAACAAATATCATTGATCCATGTCACCTTTGGGTGCAAAGACAAGCAAATAAGGTCAATACTTCCATTAAATCACTGAATAAGAGAATCATGTACCAAATTAAAAACAAAACTGGTTGCTAAAAGTGCCAAATTTTGGCAAAAAGATCCCTTTAAGGTAAATGATGAAGTGGACACTTGCTACAAAAATCCTATGTTTAAGCCGCACGCGACATCCTTTCAAGCCGTTACCATGACTGTAAACATATTGTGGAGAAAACTACCCAACACAAGCTAATTGTAGGGTGACAAGTAGCAAATCAACTCAGCTGTACTGCATACATGATCAGGAACAAGGATAAACCTGTTAAGTGCCAACTTCCGCTGCCAACAAAGCATGAGCTTTACGTGTAAGGACGCGGAACTATCGATATAAACTGCACGGGGAATAGCACGACGACAAGGGTTTGAGTGACCACAAACCTGATTATGACAGTATTTCACACCTTAAGCATCATAAATATGCTTATTGTCCTGTGTACGTGATAATTATTTAGTATTATTACCTGTTTTGCCATCAACAACCCTTATCCACTGACCAGTGGCCCTCGGCTTAGTCGCAGACATTTCTGTACCTGAAAAAGTCAATATACCCAAAAGAAATAGATATAAAATGAAAAAAACATGCATTTATGTATTTTAAGTGTAATTCTATGAATAATATGAAGTGATAAAGCTTGTTATATTCATGATTGTACTAAATATGAAGGCTGGCTCAGTTAAGCGTCTGCTGCGCTGTCCAAACTGTAAAAATGTCCGCCATTTCATGTCGGTGAAATGGGGCTCTGTTTGAATGTTCATGCTTTACGCACAAGCTATTGTTACGTTACTTGATCACGGAGTCCCTGGCGTTGAATTCTGACTTGATGTAGCACATTAACGCTACACGGTCAACCAATATGCGTTTGAATTTAAGACGGAAAGCAAGTTAGCCCTTGTTTGGCTATATAAGGGTAGGGGTCAATTTGAAAAACAACTATTCCAGGTGAAATAATCTGAATTCATTTATTTAATGCACTTATATTCTTCTCTTATGCTAAGAAATGACCAAAAACCAGCTTTCCCAGTCATATTTTGCACTGGCAGACAATATTTAATTTTTACCTGAAGCTAGTTTAGGTCACAATATACCAAAAGATTTCCTTATCAAATTCAATGTAAAACCAACAACTTCAACGAAAAATAAAGTCAAACTTTTGGCGTAGACACCCTCATATCCATACCTTTTCTTAAAGAGCATTCCAAGCCGAATTGATTTAAACAATAACAAAGATAGGTCATGCAGTATGTAAGAAAGAACCTGACGCGAATCAACGGTCACTGTTTTAAGACCATCTTTTTTCCGGGATAACTCCAGTTGATGATGGTTTCCCGCCATCTGTAAAAGTCTCATGTAGTCTCCAACCTAAAAGCAAAACACTGAATTTGTAGTATACAACAATGTTTTCTCTACCACATGCACACATACATATCTACAAATAAAGTCATGGCAAGTGCCCATAGAGAGAATTGTGTCTTCAAATAAATAACGTTCCATTTTTTAGAGGGTATAGCATTGAACACCACAAGTATTTAGTATACTGTAACCTTCATTATACAAGTGTCAGTGGTTTGATCCCAGGTGGGGTTAACTTTTTGTTTAACTTTGTTTTCGTTCTTTAATTTCATTCTTGGTTTTTACTGGAGCTCTTTAGTCTTGTTGTTTACATTTATCAATTTTAAGCATCTAATTACAAACTTCAAAACATGCCGAAATATGTGAAAAAAGTACATGTAAGCTATTTATGATTAAGGTCGATTTTGATACTGTATGGTGTTATGTTTGTGATTAAATATTGTTTTTTATTAATGCCTTTTGGTAAGCTGTTTTGATCTCAGTTAAGATTGTAAACAATTTCTTATGTTTATGCATATTTCTAACAATCTAAATACCGGTACTTGGGTTTTGGCTAATTGCTGTATTTTATGAAATTTGACGTAGACGGAAGGGATAGTTAATACAAGAAATCTCTGTTAAAAGTGCGGTGACTCCCTTTTTGTATTTGTGTTTTATGATGACAATACGTAGATGAACATAATTGAGCAGAATTCTATTTGACAGAAAAATGTAAAATTCCATTAATGTGGTTACAATAGTTAAAAAAATACGTTTTTTTGGGCGACATAAAAATAAAAAATAAACATTTCTTAAAATTTAACTTGTGTAATCCATTGTATTGGTAGTGTGTGGTTTATTTATATTGTATATGATGTATCTTAGATTATATAACATGTTGCCAATTTCATAGGTTATTAATTATTTTTCCGCAATTAGAGATTTTTCAATTTTATTGAAAAAGTACATGTTATATAATGGTGAATAAAATCAAAACAAGGCCGGTTACAATATATTTTATTTCATTTTTCATATAGTATTTGTATATATATTTTAAGGTAGCGCACCTCTAATGATTTCCCGCGATTTCTTCGAAGGTTGAAGAGCCTACTATTAGGTGGTAGTGGTTAAGGCGATAGACTAGAAATCTTTTGGGATATTCCCGCGCAGGTTCGAATCCTGCCGACGACGTATACTTTTTTGCGACGCGTTTTATTTATTTTCTAACGTAATTTGATTTAATATGGCATATAAGCTATATTTATTGTTAAATATGTTGCAATTTTAATGCACATTCTTCAATTTTTAAAATTAAAACAACGTTATGGCGAAATTGGGTGATTTACTGTTGAAAATACGAACCATGCATGTTGCATTTTTATTTTTATATCAAAAAGTAAACGGTAAATCTGTCTAGTTCTTGGTATTTTTGCTGTATATAGTGTTTCTATAAAAACTAAGTTTAAAATATGACTTAAATGATACTATTTTGAATTTTATGACACTTTGTTTTTAACCGACCCAATTTTTACTTGGCTGAAATCACTTACATCTCATGGCGCTCTTCCATAGATAAAAATTTGTAAAAAATAAATGTCTGTAAAAGAATACTTATTTCATCTTGTTTAAACTTTAAACACCTTTACAGCATCTGTACACAACAACTGCATGCCCATATTTGGAAATTTGAATGAATTATGGAACTTTTATATACCCCAGGGGTGAAAAAAACTGGACAAAAGCCGAGCGTGGGGGTGGTTTTGAAAAAAATCGGTATATTTTTTTAAAAAGCATGGAAAGCCTACCTACAAATTTGCATGTAGTTCAGTGAAATGATGCTGATTAAGAAAATAATTAATTAGATTATGTTTGGATATGTGCCCATTAGAGGTGCGCTACCTTAAATATAAATTTTGGAGAAAATCTATTGGATGGGAAAAAATCATCAAACTGCATAAGAACTGTTCTTCAAAAGCAGTTAATGGCACACTTTTGTAGTTAACTAAATAGAAATTTGCTTGCAGTGAGTACTTATCAAACTCATCCAAACTTATTTTAAAATAATACGATTACTGCATATTAAACGAATATATTATTCAAAATCGCATTGAACTTTTATTAACGACATTTTCTTTTCAACCAGCGCTTATAAATAAAAGATATTTCTTGATGTCAGTGTAAGATCGTTTGTTATTTCACGAGTTATCATATACAATATATTTTCACGAGTGAAAATATTATTGTTCTGTGACCAGGAGTGAAATAACAAACGATCTAACACTGACATGGACACATTTTCTGTTTCTTTTATGCCCCTTTTTCAAGAAAATAATTAAAAACTGTTTCCCTTTTGCTGAAAAGTTACCCTTTCTCCCTTGGCGTGCCACAATACATTTCAATGCACAAAATGACGTCACTATTCCAGCGAAATTCTTCAGTTAAACTCTTTTACAATGAAAATAAACGGTGACAAAAGCATAAAAAAAAATGTTGGATACGGTGCAATACCGATTTTAATTCACTCGTGATAAAAAAATCTTGATATGATTATCAAAAAATAGAAAAGTAGTTTAAAAAATGTGTTATTTTCACCTGTAAAAATAACAATTTGTGTATTTTTACTGCTGTTATTTCACTGCAGAAATGTCATATTTTTTCGATAGGTATAACAGATAACACAATCTTCCACGACAAGTTTAGACACATCGTTTTTAACCTTTCAGCTTGACATTGATAACTATGCGCGTATCTCCCGCAGAGAATCCCCGCTTTAGTCATTGGCGTCGCACTGAAGCGCGGCGACTATTATGAAATCCGTTTTTTTTTCGCTTATGGGAGGAGAAGTTATTTTACGGATCAATGTATATATTTTTTTAAGAATATCTTGTATAGTGGAGATTGTTTGTGTAAATGAGTGTAAATAAGTACTGCATTTGTGCATATTACATTTACTACAACATTTATTGCCAATAATGCAAAGCTAATTATTTTAATTAATAACTGATCACAGTAACTGGGCAATAATAAAAGATCACAGGGACTGGGCATATACGGGAACCGGTGAAACTTTCTGGTTTTGTATAAAAACAAAACATAATCAAAATATATTTATTTTGTGGTTTTCTAACAATAGCGCAGACTTTTGCTCTTCGAGTTTTGGTTAACGCGGATTTTCTTCAATTTTACAAGACGACAGCGATTACACGGTTAATTGCTTTATTGATAACCGTTACACGACAGTCACTTATTAAGGCATTAGGTGCCTAATGAGATCGGGAATAGTCGGTCGATATCGCCGTATTCGGAAAGCGTTTCGGCTAAAAGCGATATCTACGGTAAAGTACGGAAATTATAATAAATACACGAAACAAATTTGTATTTTTTTTATTTAAGATTTAAATTTGCTTATCTCTTTAAGATTTTATAACTATACAATACAAATATAAGTTAAATTAATTCGTTTCATAAAATATTTGTGTTCATGACGACACGTTTGTTGACATTTTCTTTGCAAAATGAAAGTGCGAAATAAAAGCGAGCGAAAAAGAAAAAAAACACCGATCGACAACGTTGTGTACGATAACACTTGTTCATTTACCGAGCTCTGTGATGGCGATTTGTGTGAAAATGACTCAGGCAGAAGCTATTTGCTTTTGCTAAATGGCGTGAAAAGAGTAAGCAGAAGTGGTTGGGGATGGAAGAAGATTGATTGACTCGTTGAGCTGGAGGTTTTGCTAAACAAATTACAGTATGGTCAGTTTTGTAATCTGTGTCTCATTCCTTTGACCATATATAACATTGTTGGCGAACTACAAAACGGCCTCAGTGGTTATTTGTACGTTGTTTGTGAAAACCCTGATTGTAGAGAAGTCAACCGTGTTGCTTATGGAAAGCAGCACCATCTCAAGATCAGGGGAATGCCATGCTTTGACGTAAATACCAAGCTTGGAACAGGTATACACGTCTTCATTTTCCAACCTTCCATTTCTCTCAATGTTTAATCACTGTACAATTGCCAGTGATCTTTGGACTTCTAACACATTTTCAGACCAATTAAAATTCCAAGTGTCATTCCCAGTGAATCTTTGTTTATCGTGTAATATAAAAAAAAAACATTCCGGTGTCCATCATATTGTTATTTAATAATATAATGATGATACGAATGGATTCTATGAAAATACATTGTGACGGCATTATTAAGTAACTACGGTCTTATTTCGTTTTCATGTTCTTATCATTTTCAATTCTCTTTTCAGCAATGAGAGTCAGTTTGGGCAGGCCGGTGAAGGTAAATAACTTCCTAACCACTCTAAACATAACTCTTATTGCAAATAGAAATCTTAAGAAGAAGGAGGCTCGTGCTGGGGAGGCCATCAAGAAAATCTCAACTGCGTCGTCTAACAAGGCTGCCATTGATGCTTATGAGAAAGAAATGGAGTAAGTGTAAAAACTAACTTTTAATACGATGTTATTGACTATTCTGGTGCCAAATTTTAGTATTTTTTCTCATCAACTTTCTTCTTATTTCCTATTCCAGATGAACATGAATCATAATTGTTTAATTAAAGGTACTGTGTTCATAGTTTTGTGAAATTACTTTTTTTTTTAAAGATTTTTGGTTAGAACCCCAGGGCAGGATCATTATTAAAAATATTTGTGATTGTTATTATAAATATTAAAAGCTATTCCAAATATTACAATTGTTTAAAATAAATTCACTACTTTTAGTAATAAATCTTATGAAGGAGCATAGGTATATATTGAAATTCTGAGCTATTCATATAAATGGTGAATTCTTTTCACAAGCGATAATTTGAGTTCAACGACTTGTCAATATGTAATGTGCTTGTTGTGCTGAAAATTGATTTTTCTCATAACCAACGATCATATACGGCGTCAGAATGAAACTTAAAGGGGAATTATAAAATTCATGATATAAGCATTGTGTGTATTTAGTTTTGTATTTCAGTTCGAGGTACAGTAATGCCTGATATTACTCAGATTGCTGCTGTGCATTTGAAGACGGGTTTTAAATTCTCGACATATGTGAAGACAACAGTGCCAATTTCTTCCGAAGCTCAGAAAGTGATTGGCATCTCTGTTAATGATCATGGCATAATGCGTTTAAATGGTGGAAGTGTTTATAGTGTATCAATTAAAACTTCTCTACATGATTGTATGACGTGGCTTGCAAAGTTTCCCAAGGACATTTTTGTTGCTCATAATGGGCGCAGGTTTGATTTTCCGGTTTTGGTTAGTGCATTGCTTAACACACACTGTTTTGAAACGTTTTGTAATTGTGTAAGCAGTTTTGTTGACTCTATCGGTTTTCAAAAATCGTATCCTGGACAGTCACACAAACAGGAAGATCTAGTGAACGTGTTCTCCAGGCAACATGCAACGCACACCGTGCTCCTGATGATGTTGAAGCACTGTGATTTTTGCTTAAAACATATAAAAATACTGACAATATGGCTCACATCTTTACTGTTACTGCAATCCATAATTCAGTTTGTTTAAGTCATGAAAAGTCTTAAAGGCAAAGAACATTAGATTGTTAGACGTGATGTTGCATAGAGGAACTCTAAAGCGACCAAAAGCTGAAAACATTGCGGGATATGGACTGGCCTTGTGTAATTTGAAAGCCATATTTTTTAGTTCCGGAAAGGGTGACTTTAGGGATACTTTCATTGCTAAATACAATGAGGGACTACCAAAAGTCACAAACGCAAAAAAATATTTTATCTGAAGTGGTCCCTAAAATCAGTCAGTTTTTCAGTAACGAATAGTGACGGAACGAGATAATATGGCTTTCAAATGACACGCGGCCAGTCAAAATCACGTAATGGCTTTATACTGATACTAAATTATGTACATCTAGTTGTCATTGATCTGGCTGTTTTTATCAAAATATAAGTTGTATATTATTGTGCTGCATGTTTAAAGAAACATGATAACTTATACATCTTTATGCTACGTAATATTGGGACAACTTTGACATTGTGTGGTGAACTGCGCCTGTATTCATATGTTGCCTTTTGACTTTATGTGACCTTAAGATTGTATTATTAATGTATTGTTATATCAATATTAATTCAAATTTAGCAAAATTTCTTTCAATGTCATGTACTATAACTGTAGCTTTTTATAAGCAACTAGAAAACCCCCAACAAGAAGTGATATACAAATTTATACTTAAATTCATTGTTAGAAAATGAATTGGGTTAGGCGTACTCAAAGTAAAATTTCTTGAGATAGGAACGGTAAAACTTCCTGAAATTCATTCAGTGTGTATGTTGTGTTAAATAAATATGTACAACATATGCATTTCATCACACTACACGTGACATACAAGTGACATAAAACGTAAATTAAGTTTTTTGTCACTGAACCATGTGTTGTCGTTTTTGCCATTTTATCCAGAGTGCATATATTATTGGACATCAAAGGCACAATTCGATTTCAATGATACTTTTGTCATTCTGTATCAACTAACAAAATCCAGTCGAGTACTTTTATTAAGTTAATTGTAAAAATATATGTATATCCCATTACAATAAACTATAGATTTTGGATATAGGGTAAATCCATAGAAAACGCCCAACCGAGTCAAGGGGTAGGTTTATTCAACCAAGTATAAAAAGTTAACCGGCTGGTAAAAAGTTTTAAAATTTTGCAATTAGTTGCAATTAGTTGTGATATACATTTTACTATGTGGAAATAATAACAAAGAGTGTTTCTGGAAAAGTACCCATTAGGCTCCCACTACCTTACTATCTTAGTTAGAAGGTTCCGTAGTGTAGTGGTTACACGCTGGCTTCACATGTGAGAGGTCCAAGATTCGAGCCCCAGTAGAATCAAATTATGTTATTTGTGTTCTATGTTAACTTTTTGTTTTGATGTAGACATTAATATTTAAATAAATATGCTGTTTTATTGTAACCATTTTTTGTTTTTATTATGCCCATGAAATATATGTGTGAGAGGGTGGGGGGGGGGGGTTCGTAAACACATTAAAACCTTCTTTGTTCCACTATCCTAGCAACCACCTAGTTACTAATAAAGGCGCTGTATAGCGCAAAGCGCGACACGTATTATTAATTGTAATAACGAGTCTTGATAAAGGAAGCAGCCGCTTATCAATAAGAAGCACCAGCACAGCACCCCAGTATCATTACTATCAAGTCCTCCTACATATTTTTTAGAACCACATAGAAGGCCGCGGACCTGACCCGTATTTTGCCAGTGGTATGGACCCTTTGGTATGGAACTTTAACCCCGCTCACTATCCAGCGTTTAAACGTCCGGGTTTACATTTAAACCGACTATTAATAGCTTATTAATATCTTAGTTAGAAGGTGATTTTTCAAGCGGTTCCGTAGTGTAGTGGTTACACGCTCGCTTCGCATGTGAGAGGCCCAAGATTCGAGCCCCAGTAGAATCAAATTATTTCATTTGTGTTCTATGTTAACTTTTTGTTTTGATGTAGCCATTTTATTTTAAATAAATATGCTGTTTTATTGTAACCAATTTTTTTATTATGCCAATGAAATATATGTGTGAGAGGGTGGGGGTTCGTAAACACATTAAAACTTTTACAGTGTTTTCATATCAATGAGTTCTCAACCCCTATCGTAAATGAGCAACGTAATAATAAGTTCAGAATCATCTCCCCTTGAAGTTGAGAAAAATATGAAATTACGCTTACAAGATGAAGCAGATTTTTTAAACCCTACACAGTTCTGTTCCATTAATGAACACTGCACACGGATGCCAGTAAAAAAGAAAAGCAATGTAATTAAAATGAACTATGAAATATTTGGGGGTTACAACACAAAATCAAAGATAATGGTTATTTGGGGGTTATAACACAACATCATAGATAATGGTTATTTGGGAGTTATAACACAAAATCATAGATAATGGTTATACCAGTATATTTTTCTATTCTGTTTAACATAATCGGCAAATATATTAATATTTACAGTAGAAAAAAAATTCGTTCCATGTAACTTCATTGAGTGCCTTTTACACTGAAATTCCCGACGCCCTTTGATGCTTTGCATCAATACTTATCTTGAACTAAAATGTAATAAATCTCAATCTGCAAATCGTACACTTCGCATTTTATAAGCGGGTATGCACTATCGTTCAACTGATGCGAGAGAGAGAGAGAGAGAGAGAGAGAGAGAGAGAGAGAGAGAGAGAGAGAGAGAGAGAGAGAGAGAGAGAGAGAGAGAGGAGAGAGAGAGAGAAGAGAGAGAGAGAGAGAGAGAGAGAGAGAGAGAGAGAGAGAGAGAGAGCGAGAGAGAGAGAGAGAGAGATAGAGAGAGAGAGAGAGAGAGAGAGAGAGAGAGAGAGAGAGAGAGAGAGAGAGAGAGAGAGAGAAAATAACATGTTTTTGTATACAAACGTATACACCGAATCAATCGCTATTAAACTATATTTAATATCTACAATTGCACACAAAGTAAAATTGTATAAGCTTTCATTCAGATTAGCAATAATACGTACTTATTTGCACTACTGAATTTATATTATACGTATAAAACACGTATTCAGTCCAAAGCTTATGTATATATAAAAGCACACAATATAACTTTTGAACAGTTATATATCGTAATATCGGTGTACAATGTTTTAAGTGCCGGCGTCTTAAGCGCAATAATTATATTCTGAATGTCATCTAAAAGATACCGTTTGACAGCTATGATGAAAAATTGTCATGTGCAAAAAACGGACAATTGTCGAAGAACACGCATACAAAAAACGCATGCTTTTCATGAAAAGAGTGCAGTACGCACAGGCACCATTAGTTTGTCGCGGTCACCTGACAGTTGATGCATTGCTGAACTGCAAACTAAGGTTGTCGCCATATTGTGACTTTTATGTAAGTACGTAATGCTAGCGGTCAATCTGCCCCATATCTTAAAAAGCGTTTGTTCGTTGATATAAATAGATTTTAGTTAGTCAGAAAAATATCTTACAAATCCTTTACTAATATCTAAATACAACACAATGAAAATCAAAAGAGCGGATGTTTGAACTTCCATGAATCCCACAAAGGTAACGATGTGTCTTATGCGATATTAGAAAAGTAAAACAGAAACAAAGTCAGCAATATAATTATGTTTTAAGGTCAACTTATGGCAGTAATATTGTCCAGCTAGGTGATAATATAACTTACATTTTACATTTTATTAAATTGCTCATACTAAACAACAACCGTGTACGTTACCATCGTGATATTTTTTTTAAACGACTCCGCTTTACACAAAAATATATTCATTATTTTTCATATACGACTGTGTAGTCTACTCATGTTGCAATATGTTCTGCCAAAACTACACATACATTGCACTCAAACATCTCGTTACGATGGACCTTAAGTGGCGTGTTGGCGGCAAAGATTCGTGGCACTGGTGTTCTTGTCGGTTTGAAGGGCGCCAAACAGAATAAACGCTTAAACTTATGGAAAAAACGCTTTATGAAATTTAAAACATTTGACGTGTTCACGTTTTTGGAAGAACAGCAAATAAGAGCGCCGATACGAATATAATTATATTTGTCGTCCGATATGTGGGAGCCTGCTTAGATGAACGCGCCAAAACGCCAACACGAAATGACGACACACGATTTTTCGTATAAACATTTACCGAAATTAAATATTTTCATCCATAATCAAATGTGTTAGTTAAGGCTATATAATTTTGCAGCAAGAATACTATTTTATGAGAGTGACCATAAACTGCAACAAACACGTATGTCCGTAGTAAGTACGTTCTCAGGGAACTTTTACAGCTCCGAGCAACTGTCGAAAGAATTTAGACATTTAGACTAGATATTAACACTTCCAAAATGCATAATTAATATTTGGGATTTTTCTCTAATTGATAACAATTGCATATATATTTACATTGTGAAGGCGTTGTCTTAAGTAATACTGTTTACAGTTTGTTTGTACTGCCCTATAGGATTAACTTTATTACTTGTTCGTTTATTCCTGCCTGTCCGTAGGGTTAAAACTGTTTTATTTTATTTAAATTACTTGACGTCAACAATAAAATGAAATGTGTATGTCCTATACACATTGCCTCTTGCAATAGGAATTGTAGTTCTATACCAACAAAATATCATAGTATAAGTCATATTAGTATTTCCTCTATGACTAGCCATAACTCGCATTTCACACCTTTAATTAAAATTAAATTGACGGTTAATAAAACTGATCAATAATGTTTTTAGATATGTGAAAAACTGAAAACTTCTGAACCCCCTCAATACAGATCAGCCGTAAAGTCAAATTAAATTGAAGTTTCGCAACCATTTCGTCATGCCTTAAATACTCAACACCCTCATTGTTTTGACTGTTTGCTTATTGATTTAATTTAATGTTTGATCTGCATAACGTCTGCATAATATCGTAAAACAAATTATTTGCATTGTTGTCTTTTTGTAAGATGTTTTTTTATATTACAAACAATAATAACGTATCATTTCGTTGTTGATATAATTTTTATAATATTTATTTAGTCGTAACATATTTGGTATAAGGTATATATAGGATCAGACACTAGTTGTCATATCATACCATATTTTATTAAACGAGTTCAGGAATTTTGTAAGTAAGCGAGCCGTTGGCGAGTTACGAGTTTAATAAAATATGGTATGATATGACATTGAGTGTCAGATCTTTTTATCACATGCTTTTAAATAAGAAAATTAAGATAGCGCACCCGTAATGGGCACATATCCACTTATAATCTTATCTATTTTTTTCTTAATCAGCATCATTTCACTGAACTACATGCATAATTTTAGGTAGTCTTTCCATGCTTTAAAAAAATATACTGATTTTTTCAAAACCACCCCCACACTTGGCGTTTGTCCAGTTTATGTGCACCCATGGGTATATGAGAGTTCCATAATTCATCCAGATTTCAAGGCATAGGCATGCAGTTGGTGTGTACAGATGCGGTAAAGGTGTTTAAAGTTTAAACAAGATGAGCAAAGTCTTCTTTTACAGACATTTATTTATCATTTAAGTAATATTTTGAACTTAGTTTTGATAGATACACTATGCACAGCAAAAATACCAAGAAATAAATAGATTTACCGTTTACTTTTTGAAATCAAAATAAAAATGCAACTTGCATGGTTCGTTTTTTCAGCAGTAATTCACCCAATTTTGCCATAATGTTGTTTTAATTTTAAAAATTGAAGAATGTGCATAAAAATTGCAACATATTTAACAATAAACATAGCTTATATGCCATATTAAATCAAATTACGTTAGAAAATATATAAAACGCGACGCAAAAAAAAGTATACGTCGACGGCAGGATTCGAACCTGCACGGGGATATCCCAAATGATTTCTAGTCTATCGCCTTAACCACTAGGCTACGGCACCTAATATTAGGCTCTTCATCCTTCGAAGAGATCGCGGGAAATCATTAGGGGGTGCGCTACCTTAAATAAATATTTACGCAAACATATGATAAATCCCGAATGTTGTTTACATTTCCTGACGTCATTTGACGTCGCAACGTCATTTCAGCAAAATAACAAAATGCGATTGGTTAATAAACGAAAACTAAGCCAATACAACGCCAAAAAAGTATATTACAACTGTGTAAGATAAAACTATATGTAATGGTTATATTACATAGGAAACAGGATATGACATGTGATAAACTGTATTAGGTATAATAAATGCATATTAAGAATCACTCGCTCAACTCGTGTTGTTAAAAAAAACGGTGATATAATTCTTGACATGCTTTGTGCCGTATACCTTGATATATTAGTCTTAATTTAAATAGATCAAATAATAAAACTTTTTGCCAGGATTTGATTAAGTGCAATGTTGACAAATACCATTAAGAAAATCCCATTAACATGTCACTGGTGATCGTATTTATTCAACACGTGGTAATACAAGTGCAAGATACGTTTACTGTTTTAATAAACTTATCAAACTTTTAGAAGTTTCACAATTTGGGTGCTGATGGCCGTACCCTACTGAGTTTGTTGTTGGCTGTAGACTAAAGTAGATCAACTAAAGCGACGATTGAATACAACCTGGTAATATTAAATTAAAAACTCGAAGACAAATTGATTGGGAATGTCAAGATTTAAAGACTCATCATCATCATCATCAATGTATGCTCTATGCGTTTAATTTCATGTTATAAGCATGCTACTCGTTGCACGATAAAACAATGCTACACTAAAATTGCGGTTAGATTCTAAGCGTGTTCCCAAGCGCATGTTTGTTATTATTTTTTCAAATAATGTAGCTTTGCAAACAAGTGTATTACAACATGTGAGGAAACGGATATATATTATAAACGCGTTTTATAACGAATGCATTATAAGGAAGAATAATGTCAGTCATAAAACACGAAAACGATTAAGCAATTGGAAATAGTAGGTACAGCTTTCGTTATAATCTCGCTTTAACGGTCGTCCCATAACAGTGTATTTTAAACGTTCATATGATCGTATTACAGTAAAGGGTCTACTTGATATCTCATGTGAAACATCTTACAACCATCGCATCGGGCTGTGAATTCAGAAAAAAATACAACACTCAGAAATATTTATATAAACGTTGCACATGCACATGTACGGTTGAACAAGGCTTTCGAAAATTTCGAAGTCGTTCAGACCTTCATCTATAATACCATCGCCCCATCTATAAATTCATGTAGCATTCCATCTATTAATTGTTCAGTCAATCGATCCATCGATCCATCCATCGATCAATTAACCCATCGATACATTTATACATTTATCGATCCACCCATTTATCCATCCATCCATCCATCCATCCATCAATCAATCCAGCCATAAATCATTGGTACGTGCGTCCGTCCTTCCGTTCATCCATCCATCCATCCATCCATCCATCCATCCATCCATCCATCCATCCATCCATCCATCCATTCATCCATCCATCCATCCATTAATCCATCCATCCAACAATCAAGCACTCAATCAATCAATCAATCAATCAATCAATCAATCAATGCACGAATACATCCATTTGATCCAGACTTAAACAACGCACTCTAAAGCCACCCACCAACTTATGCAACGATTCGGCTATATATCCGTAAATCCATCGATGCATCTACAAATCGATTTAGCAACTATTTTTGAAATGAATACACGAATTCATCCGTCTATCTATCAACATATACCATGCCTCCACCCGCTCACTAACAAACACACTCGCACGCACAAACACACTTTTAACGGTCCATCTATGTATTGATTCACCAGTCTATCAACATATAATACAAATCCATCCATCAATCAAACTATCCATCAATCTAACCATTCATCAATTAATCCATCCTAAACGCACCGACCCACCTATCCATTCGTTTTTCCAGTCATCTATCCATCGATCGTTCAATCTATCAATTTATCAATTCATTAGACCATATATCAATCCATTTATCCTTAAGAAATATATGCTTCTAATATTGGATTCACTTTCCTTGACTAGCATTCAAAATGCTATATATTTTGCGCCCGCAGCAACAAATTTTAGGCGAACCTATTTATTAAATAAGTTTAGTTTGGCTTACATATAGTACGGCATACACTGTTTTAACGCTTTGCGTAATGAGATTGTTTTATGGTAAAAAAATAAATATGGAAGCGTTCGTCTTTCTTGTCGTGTCGGCCAAAGACATTAATGAAAATGTTAATTTTCCCCCTTGGCAATGAGTCATTGCATCACAAATAATTTTAGTCCTTGTGTGTCACAGCGCTTCTACATCAGGATGTAAAATGTTGCCGGTATGCGTACGTTTATAAAAAATCTGCAATAAACTTGTTGGTATTGATTTTGTTAAAATATCAAACTTTATCATGCAAATGAATGTCGCCGTTGAACTGGACAACAATTGTCGAGTATGATATAGATTGTACAATTATCTACTATTAAAAACTGATGATGAGTAAGTCCAATGTGTACATTATGCCCCAAAAAATGAATTTAACGTAACGTGCGAAAGTGAAGAAACTTTATGGACCTCAACAACTTTACTGAGATTTGATTGACTTTTTTGTATTAATATACAATACTTTTACTACCCTTTTATTATTTTTCTTTCATTGGAGAGTTATAGGTGTTTTTACTTTACAAAAATTAAACTTCTTATTTCTAATTTAAACAGTGCTAAACTAACAAAAGTAATGCATCGAGTATTGTATAATACCATAACCTGATATTTAGAACTTATACAAATTCGTATCAGTGTTATTTTTTGCCTGTGTCCAAATTAGAGTCTGTGTCCAAATTGTAAAAGGTGAAAAAGGCTGTCGAAAAGTAACTTAAAAAAAAAATTGCCGAAATTTCAAAAAATTTATTGAGCCAAACTTGTTAAATAAACTCATAAAGCACGTTAATTACCTAGAACTTTATAATATACATTTTAAAAAGCACTTTAACATGAACTTAGTAACAATTGAAACACTGTTATTTATGATAATAATAATAATAATTCAATTTTCTCATTTGCATGGTTTATCGCACTTTATCCCGTATCAAAAAAGCACACGTTGTAAAGTATAACGCGAAGAAAAATCACTGATTATGCTTGATATTTATTGTATTTTTTATTGTTTTGATGTTATTTTGATGTTATTAAACAAGCATTGACAGAAAGCTGAGCTTCTAATATAACTTTGATTATGAAAACTATTGTACCATGTTAAATTTAAGTAATCACTACCTGGTGTGAGTAAGCAGAACAGCAATTGAAGATTTTTTATTTATTTTTACAAACATTGGATAAGAGCTAAAACTCGGTTATTACTACTAAATGAAATTGTGCTGGTATTTTGAAGATATTGTGCATTTATTTGGCAAAATATTTCAATATACATAGATAATTTATGTATTATTTTATTTTTGTTTGATTTTCGCTCGCTTGAGATTAAAAACTAAATAAAATTAAAATTAATTTATTTTTATTTCGCTCGTTTGCTCCTTATTCCGGGGCAAACATCAGAAGAACAAATCTTCAATTTGTTGTGGCATAATGAGAAATCGTTACAAAACTAAATCGTCATTAATTTACTAAACATTATATAATGGCATACAACGTTTTCGTCATTTAATATAAGCGTGGCATGCAATTTTCTCCCTTGATACGTTAGAATATCCGTGGTAAAGTTTAGACTTAGACAGAAAAACATAATTAATTATTTAATGACATAAAAACAACATTTTTGCACAATTGCTAAAGGTAATGAGATGTTTATAAAAAATATTACTAACTTAAGCTCCATAAGTAGATTGCTCATGGCATAAATGAAATGAAATATTAAAAATATATGTATTTATTAAAATATTTGTCAAAACTAGTTTTAATGGTGCTTTAAAAACATCTGTTAATACGATGTTTGCATTAAATACCAAATTGATCATGCAATATCCTTTGTTCGCAGCTACTTTTTTGCTTTGTGGATATTAATGGCGAGACTGTTGCCACAATAGTAAGGCGGAATGGTTTGACTAATAGCATCCTTACTGAAATCACGTGCCTGATAAGACCAATTCGGGTCACCATCAGGGGACGAGGATGGATTTTCATTGCTCTTAATACTATCAAGCAGCTAGTTATACAAACCGTATTATCATTATTTTCACCATCATCATGACGCTGACGACATCGACGATAAAACATGGTTAAACCGAAGGGTTAAAATGAGGTAAATATGCATCTTTTTGGGGCAAAGTTTGTCTTCTTTTTAAGACACAACAAATGCATATTACTTGATAACATTGAGCCTCATTTTAAGTTGGATATGGTCAAATTAAGAATAATTCATGAATGCAGTGATTGATTTTTAAGCTTGTAAAACCTAGTTCGAGCACAATTTTGGATATCAACATTTAACGTTTGTGTTAACCAACTGTCACTATAGTATTATCTAGATCTGTGTGACTGATTAGCCGTGTGTTTACCAAATGTGATTGCTAAGCGTATTTGTTTACTCGTCTTTGCAAGTAACATACGTTTATCATAATTGCCATTTTGATTTATTGTAATATATTTCTTTAGTCTTTAGACACGGTCGTGTCTGAAACATTTTCTGTTATGTATATCTGAAATAAAGTGTTTATCTTCATGAGCGATAATCTGCAAAGTGAAACATTCATTCTATGATTGTTGTGCGACCATATCCTTACTACCTTAGTTCTGAACGGAAGTGATATTATTAGAGGATAGATTGCTATGAATGTTGTCTTCCTTTCAGTGGTTCGTCACCGATCATTCCGAAGTAACATACACTCATTACAGGTATAAATAATAGTGCATCAATAAATAAACTGGACAATATACCACCTAAAAAACACCATTGATGCCAGAATTTACCTCTTAATGAAATGAAACAATCAATATAGTCTACAGCATTGCACATTTAATATAATAGCTTCATAGTTTTTTAACGAAATATCAAAAGTTTGCATTGGCTCGTTTACATCTTGTCTCCCTTAATAATGTGCACAAGCTACCCGTTGACCTAAATAAACAAACAGGCGACTAAGATAAAAGATAAAATTAAGGTTAATTAATTGATTTGCTACGTCTGAAATAGTCCAGATATGCTATGGATGTCTTTAGATTGACAGCAATATGCCCGTAAAAGGAATTATTGAAACGGTATTTTTAATTAACGTTATGTATTTTTAAAACATAATCAAAGTAATACATTAACTCACAAACATACGCTATTTTAGATTCATCTTAAAAATAGCAAATACCAAAGTTAAGTTGAATAACACATTATGCCGTTAGAGAGATTCGAAACCCGAATTTACGGCAGACAAATCGAGGCTGTAGAATTATCAAGCGTATATTGATTGTTATTCTCGTTTTTTAACAAATTAAAATTTGTCAAGCTTTAAATAAAGCTGAATAATTTTGTATTATTTCGGATAAATTCATAAAAGAAACAAGTTATTACATATTTTCCTTTATTGTCATATATATGTGATATTTTGCTTGCTTGAATATCGTGGCTAAATTATTTTGGATTTTATTCTTTGTGCGAATTCTTGTTTTCGAAATAATAAAGGAGTTTATTTTAAGGTTTAACTATAAACGACAAACAATAAAATTCCCATAAATCTGGGCCATATTGTTTTAAGATCTTAATTTATAATATGATAATCTGAATATTCTGCTGGTGATTAGTTTTTGTTTCTGATATTTGTTTTTATTGTTTGTTGTTCGTCGTGAACATATTCCTTATAGACCCTTTTTAATTACGGTCTTGGAGAAACTTTCAAGGAACGAGTTGTTAATATTATATATATATATATATATATATATATATATATATATATATATATATATATATATATATATATATATATCCCAAGTATTTTTGCAAACTTTACATAATTGAAACAATTTGCTGAGATGTAGGATTAACTATGTATTACCCCATATTCTCTAAAATTCAGATTAAGCATAAAGAACACATCGATCCCGGGCCCTCTAGAATCCAAAGCCCACTCACTATCACTACACCATGAAGGCATTTGAATATGCAAAGCAGTTAAAACCCTATGACCGTAAAAACGTGTTTGCTACATCTTCGATGAAAATCGTTAGACACGCTTTATAATTGTTACGATTGCGATTGGTAATTAGGCAAGAAAGACAGATATTTTTTGTAATATAATGCATGCATTCCCCTTCGAATATTTTACAGTTTTATTTCGTTTTGCCGAACCGTGAACAATTCCCATGAAAGGGATTCATTGCAAGACCTAAAATGAACAATTAAGTTTGTATTTGATTATTGAATAACTGTGAATCGCGTAGAAGATATGGTCAATAAAGCTTATGAAAGATAGAACTATGCTAATTGCAACACTTTTGACTGTTGATACTGTTTTTATCATCATTTACTACAGTACAAACTATACACACATATTTCCAATTACCTCCCATAGTTCGACTATAATATGAGATTTCAATGCGATTTTTAAGGTTGAAAAAAAAAGAAGTAATAAAATTGTAACTTCAACACAAAATTGTATTGTCAATAACACATAAACTTCAAACCAAGCGCATGACAACAGTCAAAGTTTAGACGGTAATAGGCCGCCAAAGGTCACATCCCTGAAAACATTCATACTGGCACCACTTACCGAATAAACGTATCACGGGTGTTAATGATACAACATATAAATAAACATGCATAGGAATATAAACAAAACACTACAACATAGAAGTTAATTTTGAGGGGAATGAACGCGACACAGCCAAAGTTGTTGCCCGTTTCCGAGTTCCTAAAAAACTATAAATGATTAGCAGTGTATAACCCATACACGTACACATGTTCTTTATTTTGATGTTACGCTATTTGCTTTACAAGGCGGTCTACACACCTGATATACATACTAATATAACGTTCTTATACGTTAGAAACAAACATATGTGTTACCCATATCTTTTTAAAGTTTTCGTAAATATCAATACCACTAGCATTCAACGACTGTCATGGCCCCCCCCCCCAAAGAAAAAGCGCCATCTTAAGCGAAAACGGAAACGACCATCGCAAGCAAAGTAAGCCCCAGTGTCGCCGCCACTGCAGAGCAACCGCATGTACCTACGGTGATAGAGACTGTTTGATAGATCCAGCGTCAGCGGCTGCTGCGGCTTCCGTCGCCTCCAGCACCACCGTGTATTTCTCGGTGGTTTTCTGAGCCAGCGTCTTTCCAGTGGCTACCTTGAGCACGCCAGTGGTAGAAGAGAACGCAAAATCGGTGTTTGTGTTTCCGGCTGAAAAAAATAACTACAAATATTACAGACGGAAAACAATGACTCAACTTCACAACTACACCATTCTTGACAACTATGATGCAGAATAATACTGAATACAGCTACATTAAAGCTTATAATAAAGCTTAATAAAGTACCTTAATCGCTTGTTAAGTGACTAATTTAAACCGTGAAGATTAAGAGTATAAACAAATGGGTTATGGGATATAACTCAGGAATTTGAAAGTGCCTACTGAAGATTCGTATACAATGCGATTCTCCTAAATGTATTCTCTAATCCAACTATGACTTTGAAAGATAAAGACTGAAACGCGTGTCGAATTCAATAGTTATGAAAACCAAATATGAAATCGATCGACGGACATACGATAAGCCTTTCAGGCAACTGCAGCACAAATGTTGTGCGAATTACTTTGACCATAATTGAAACGATTGTCAATATAATAAACAAACACTGGAATAAAACTACTGAGACTGTATGTATACAGGATGAGAACAAAAAAAACAACATATAACAAATAAAAGACTAAGTACATTTTGCGTATGCACGTTTTGAATCAAACAACTGAATTCAAATTTACATGTAATTGCGTAGGTTACAGCTGTATTAGCGGTATTGTCTTTCACGGTGTATGTCCCAACGGTAGTGTCTGCAAACAAAAAGATAATGACTTAGTAAGTTACTGAGAACAGCTGTTGATTACTCATGATAAAATAAACAAAGTGAAACTGCAGCTGCTGCAGCAAAAAATTAACCTTATTATCGCGGGTGGTCTCTTATGTATGGCAAGGTAAACAGCCGTGTTTCCGATTACATAAATCCCTTAAATGATGTTTTGGGTATTTTGTAGTATTTTTTCTAAACACGACGGTAATCAGAATCTGAGGTGCGCCATAATAAATCACCATTCTATGAAATAAGCTACATGCAAATGTATATTATCTGATTTTGATAATCTTTAAATGAAATAGTTGCATCTAATATTAGAGTCACTTTCCCCGAAAAGCTTTTTCCCACTTCACTTGAAATAATAATACATAAAAAAACAATTTATATATTAAACCATATGTTAGTGCCAAATAATAAAAGAAACAGCATAGCTGCGATTGAACAAATTGTTCGAATTGTACTGCAAAAGATATTGCTTAAGTCAAGCTCATACAAGATCGTGTACGATTGTGCTAATTGTTTAAAGTTCATACCTGCGATCGCACAGTCAGCCATGCAAAAGTCGCACTGCTTCTGTCCGAACTTGAGCACATTTTTATGTTGACCGTAATAGTCGCGGTCCCTGTTGTACCAGTCGTTGGCATTGTACTATGTATACAAAACATAAACTCCAAATAAAACAGAAGGAAGTTTAAGCGTATAAATTGTATTTGCCTTTAGTGTTGCCTTTATCTATATTTTAAACAAAGGGATTGTTGTCAGTGCAGGAGGCCAACCCAATCCAATAAGAAACAGAAATGTGATGACATGCATTCTTATTAAATATGCAATAATTGATACTGATTTGTGAATTCTTAAAATGTGATATTAAGCCCTGCGTTTTTGTACTCTCATACGTAAATACAAATATTAGAAAAAAAAACATGTACTCTCTTACGTGTATGCAAATGAGATTAATTGCACTGGCCAAAGTTTATAGAGCGACAAATTATACAAGGGCCGTATCTTACGTGAATAGAACGACAATCTATGTCAATACATATACGAATTTTAATGTGTTAACCTAAATACAGAAAACAAGTAGCTTTTTTTTTACAATAAATCAATCAATATACGAATTATCCTGACATTCGTCAATAAAAAGACGTGCTGTGCTGCCACACATTGAGCTTACAATATAGCAACTTCGTTACAAATTTAACATAATTACAAAAAATGTAGTGAAGTCCTACGTTATAACAACGTGCATTGGTCAATCTTTTGTTTTAACGCAATCGTACAATTAAGTTATCTTTATTAAATTATATTCAAAGTCGAGGCTTCTGCCAATATGAATGCACCAGCTGAACTGATCTCCATCACAGTACCGGTGTTACCGGCGGTTATAGTGTATGTAGTACCTCTAGTTGCGATTCCCGTTGCGTTTACTGTGAAAAGCGTGGTCTCGGCTGCCGTGTTTTCCGGTATCGCGGCGGTGACTGATCCAGTGGTAATTGGATTATTTGCTGAAGTTACCGTACCCGTTGCAATCGTCCATGCAGTGATCTGAGCGTCTAAAAGAAACAACCAATCGAATTGGCAGTGTTTTTGAACAGAAACATAACAATGTGAATAAAAATGAATTGAACTAGATAATGTGTTCACGGAGCTCAACAGATAATTGCTTACATTTTACTTAGGGGACACCACCGTAAGGTTACGTTTTTCTTACAAATTTAACGCAGTAGTGATACATATAATCAAGAGCAAGTGCGTTTTTAAGTCGTTGAAATACCCACAACATTTTGATAGTATGTATTCGATGTACAGTTATATTATGTAGAATTGTTTAGAATGTATGTGTCGATTACGTCAGCAAAAGAAAAAAAATCAAGAGTATATTTTCTTGGTGTTTTTATTATTTAAAAAATATTCATGGCTCGTACTAATCACTATCAATGTCTAAAAGTTTATGTATCTTAAGTAATATCATCCAGAATAAAAATAAAAATTGTTGATCGGATGTGCCAATCATCCCATTTGCCTGTTTGGCTTTACTAAAATTTCTAGCATACCATTCGCTGAGTTAACGAAACAAAACAAATACATGTTTTCACTATTTCAACCACGATTTTACAAGTACATAATTTTATGTATTTTCTATGTAAAAATAGACTCAAAGGTTTGAATGTATAAAACCAGAGAAATATCTTACATATGAAGTAAGATTTTTTTGTTTTCACTAATACAATATGGTGCAGAATAATGTAATAAGGATAACATGTTTACTCCTTATAATGTAAATTGACCATTCTTCGAAATGATTTATATTTTGTATTTACTTCATGCTGTTTTTGTATATGTTTGTAAATGAATGAATGAACGGACGGATTGATGGATGGATGGATGGATGGATGGATGGATGGATGGATGGATGGATGGATGGATGGATGGATGGATGGATGGATGGATGGATGGATGGACGGACGGACGGACGGACGGACGGACGGACGGACGGACGGACGGACGGACGGACGGATGGATGGATGGATTTGGGTTGATGGATTGATGGATAGATGGATAGATGCATGGACGGATGGACGGATGGATGGATGCATGCATAGATGCATGGATGCATTGATGGATGCCTAGAGTTTAGGCTATAGAATTTTGAAACAAGACTACTATGTTATGACTGTGCCCATAAACTGCAGAAAACACGTATGTCCGTAGTTAGTTCGTTCTCATGGCACCTATACAGCTCCGAGCAACTGTCGAAATAATTTTTGTTTAAGACATTAACACTTCAAAAATACATAGTTAAGATTTGTGAATTTACTCTTATTGATAACAATTCAATAGACCGGTACATTGTGAAGGCGTTTGTTCTATGTTTTAATGTTTGCAGGTTGTTTATGACTGCCCTTCTAGAGTTACTTTATTTGTTTTTATTATATCTGCCTTGTTCGTATGGTTCAAACAGTTAATTGGACTTAACAAATAAAATAAAATGTATATGCCTAATGCACATTGCCAAACATTCGTTTCATGTTTACATCTATGTATCGACATTGATTTTAGAAACACACACGTTCAGATAAATCTAAAATAAATTAAAACAATTCATGAAATACCTGAACTTATACGTTTCCAGTTTGGCAGTCGAATCAAATTCTGACATAAATTATTCGCTGTCTTAGCTGTCAAAGTGGAAGCTACAATTCTTTTCACTCGGCAAAGAAACCGGTAAAACATTGATCGCTTTAATTCAAGAACTAACTTATTTGCTGAGGTCTTAGGCTGAACCGTGAAATCACATATCTGTTTAATATATATATTTTGATTCACACAATTTTGTGTCAGTACCTCGTCTATTCGAGTCCATTTACATGCATTTGACTAATTCTGGAAATTGAAAACTTAAACTAATCTAATATTCAATTATGATGGATGCAGATGTTTTGAATTGTATGAGCATGTTACTTAAACTAACATGACTTTGGACAAACTACTTGCCAAGTCCGACACAGAAGTAAATGTAAGGTATATTTCGTTCAATTGTAACGGCCTAACTGTGGACTACCAGATCAAACTGACCTGTGAAAATTACCACAAACCTTTATCGGAACTATGGCGAACTTTTTTTAATTTCGCACATGAGATTACATGTTAAGGGTAGATAAAAATCCGATACATTAATAACTTGTAATAAGACCACGCCAATAAATCATTGTTGTTTGCAAATATAAGGCCTTATCATAAATTGTTCTTTTGTAAAAAGATAATTTTTCAAATGTTCGATAGATAATGTTCAAATATTCGTTTCGTTACATTATGAGCGATGTATAATATGTTTAGGCAACACTTGCTTATACTAAGGTGATAACCAACTTTATTTTCAAGGCGCTGCGAACAATAAAACAATGCAAGTCGAGCTAAGAAAACATGTGTTTTGGTTATGTGTTTTAAGGATAGGCAATACTTTGTTTCTATGATCTCTTAGCAAAGTTTACAATGTGCATTAAAATAATACAATTCAAATACCTTACCACCAAAAATATTCGACAGTGAGCACCATTTTTAAAAACTGCCGTACAATAATGATTTATGAATACTACGAATTACTTTTTTTGTCCGGCGCCTTTTTCCACGGATGAAATTTGAGTCACTTAGATTACGGACTTCAAACAAACTTGAAAGGAAAATAGGAGTTAAACGAAGACAAGGTGTGATAGTAGCGTCACACATCTTGATTTTGTTGATTTAGGACATTGAACATTTGAAACAATTCAAACCGTTTTCGTTCTTAAATTAAGCTTGTTTTTTTCTGTTTGAGAGTATTATATTAATGATTTGTTTCCGGTTGCTAAAAAACAACTAATCACATTCACGATAGAATATGTTGATATCAGATTGAACGTTGATGCATTAAACAGTTGGTGTAACGTTATAAACAATTAATTTAAAACATATATGTTTGCTGTCCGACTTGTTTTCAGATTTCGGTTTTCATATTTTGAAATTGTCTTCAAATGCAGTATCACTTGTATAATGCTGTAACAGTTTCGAATTATAAATAAAAGAAACAAAAACAGTTTGCCTTTCCGCAGTAGACCCATACGTCTTCAGGAGCAAAAAAGAATCTACTAAGTGCAAA